>NW_026960879.1:0-32087 GCF_021018805.1 Prinia subflava | reverse complement strand
TGCTGCAGACACTTTCTTGCCCCTTTTTTACAAGTGAAGTATATTTTGTACCAGTTGGTGTGTTCCTCGTCTGCAAAGCAAGAGCAAATGTGTTAGGACCTAAATTGCTTGTTTTCCATGGAAGAGCTCTGTAGAACACTATGCTTTGCTGTTGCTGTGTTGGTTTTCTCAAGAAACAAACCCTGTTTGTTCTCTGTACTTGCAGCGAGCAGAGAAGCTCTTGAAGACACGTACCTGCTTTCTCCACTACTGACGTATATTTTGTACCAGTTGGTGTATTCCTCGTCTGGAGAGCAGGAGCAAAGGTTTTAGGACCTAAATTGCTTGATTTCCTTGGAAGAGATATGTAGAACACTGCTTTGCTGTTACTGTGTTGGTTTTCTCAAGACACAAGCCTTGTTAGTTGTATGTGTTTCCCAGCGAGCAGAAAAGCTGCTGCAGACACTTTTCTTGCCCCCTTTTCCACAACAGAAGTATATTTTGTACCAGTTGGTGTATTCCTCGTCTGCAGAGCAAGAGCAAAGGTTTTAGGATCTAAATTGCTTGTTTTCCATGGAAGAGCTATGTAGAACACTATGGTTTTCGGTTGCTGTGTTTGTTTTCTCAAGGACACAAGCCCTGTTTGTTCTCTGTGTTTTCAGCAAGCAGAGAAGCTGCTGCAGACACTTTCTTGCCCCCTTTTCCACTAGTGAAGTATATTTGTACCAGTTGGTGTATTCCTCGTCTGGAGAGCAGGAGCAAAGGTTTTAGGATCTAAATTGCTTGATTTCCTTGAAAGAGATATGTAGAACACTGTGCTTTGCTGTTGCTGTGTTGGTTTTCTCAAGACACAAACCATGTTTGTTCCCTGTGTTTTCAGCAAGCAGAGAAGCTGCTGCAGACACTTTCTTGCCCCTTTTCCACAAGTGAAGTATATTTTGTACCAGTTGGTGTATTCCTCGTCTGCAGAGCAAGAGCAAAGGTTTTAGGATCTAATTGCTTGTTTTCCATGGAAGAGCTATGTAGAACACTATGCTTTGCTGTTGCTGTGTTGGTTTTCTAAAGACACAAACCCTGTTTGTTCCCTGTGTTTGCAGCCAAGCAGAGAAGCTGCTGCAGGACACTTTCTTGCCCCTTTTCCACAAGTGAAGTATATTTTGTACCAGTTGGTGTATTCCTCGTCTGCAGAGCAAGAGCAAAGGTTTTAGGATCTAAATTGCTTGTTTTCCATGGAAGAGCTATGTAGAACACTGTGCTTTGCTGTTGCTGTGTTGGTTTTCTCAAGACACAAGCCCTGTTTGTTCCCTGTGTTTGCAGCAAGCAGAGAAGCTGCTGCAGACACTTTCTTGCCCCTTTTCCACAAGTGAAGTATATTTTGTACCAGTTGGTGTATCCTCGTCTGCAGAGCAAGAGCAAAGGTGTTAGGACCTAAATTGCTTGATTTCCATGGAAGAGCTCTGTAGAACACTATGCTTTGCTGTTGCTGTGTCCGGTTTTCTCAAGAAACAAACCCTGTTTGTTCTCTGTACTTGCAGCGAGCAGAGAAGCTCTTAAAGACACGTACCTGCTTTCTCCACTACTGACGTATATTTTGTACCAGTTGGTGTATTCCTCGTCTGGAGAGCAGGAGCAAAGGTTTTAGGACCTAAATTGCTTGATTTCCTTGGAAGAGATATGTAGAACACTGTGCTTTGCTGTTACTGTGTTGGTTTTCTCAAGACACAAGCCTTGTTAGTTGTATGTGTTTCCAGCGAGCAGAGAAGCTGCTGCAGACACTTTCTTGCCCCTTTTCCACAACTGAAGTATATTTTGTACCAGTTGGTGTATTCCTCGTCTGCAGAGCAAGAGCAAAGGTTTTAGGATCTAAATTGCTTGTTTTCCATGGAAGAGCTCTGTAGAACACTATGGTTTTCGGTTGCTGTGTTTGTTTTCTCAAGACACAAGCCCTGTTTGTTCCCTGTGTTTTCAGCAAGCAGAGAAGCTGCTGCAGACACTTTCTTGCTCCTTTTCCACTAGTGAAGTATATTTTGTACCAGTTGGTGTATTCCTCGTCTGGAGAGCAGGAGCAAAGGTTTTAGGACCTAAATTGCTTGATTTCCTTGGAAGAGATATGTAGAACACTGTGCTTTGCTGTTGCTGTGTTGGTTTTCTCAAGACACAAACCCTGTTTGTTCCCTGTGTTTTCAGCAAGCAGAGAAGCTGCTGCAGACACTTTCTTGCCCCTTTTACACAAGTGAAGTATATTTTGTACCAGTTGGTGTATTCCTCGTCTGCAGAGCAAGAGCAAAGGTTTTAGGATCTAAATTGCTTGTTTTCCATGGAAGAGCTATGTAGAACACTATGCTTTGCTGTTGCTGTGTTGGTTTTCTAAAGACACAAACCCTGTTTGTTCTCTGTGTTTTCAGCAAGCAGAGAAGCTGCTGCAGACACTTTCTTGCTCCTTTTCCACTAGTGAAGTATATTTTGTACCAGTTGGTGTATTCCTCGTCTGGAGAGCAGGAGCAAAGGTTTTAGGACCTAAATTGCTTGATTTCCTTGGAAGAGATATGTAGAACACTGTGCTTTGCTGTTGCTGTGTTGGTTTTCTCAAGACACAAACCCTGTTTGTTCCCAGTGTTTTCAGCAAGCAGAGAAGCTGCTGCAGACACTTTCTTGCCCCTTTTCCACAAGTGAAGTATATTTTGTACCAGTTTGTGTATTCTTCGTCTGCAGAGCAAGAGCAAAGGTTTTAGGATCTAAATTGCTTGTTTTCCATGGAAGAGCTATGTAGAACACTATGCTTTGCTGTTGCTGTGTTGGTTTTCTAAAGACACAAACCCTGTTTGTTCCCTGTGTTTTCAGCAAGCAGAGAAGCTGCTGCAGACACTTTCTTGCCCCTTTTCCACAAGTGAAGTATATTTTGTACCAGTTGGTGTATTCCTCGTCTGCAGAGCAAGAGCAAAGGTTTTAGGATCTAAATTGCTTGTATTCCATGGAAGAGCTATGTAGAACACTATGCTTTGCTGTTGCTGTGTTGGTTTTCTCAAGACACAAGCCCTGTTTGTTCTCTGTGTTTTCAGCAAGCAGAGAAGCTGCTGCAGACACTTTCTTGCCCCTTTTCCACAAGTGAAGTATATTTTGTACCAGTTGGTGTATTCCTCGTCTGCAGAGCAAGAGCAAAGGTGTTAGGACCTAAATTGCTTGATTTCCATGGAAGAGCTCTGTAGAACACTATGCTTTGCTGTTGCTGTGTCGGTTTTCTCAAGAAACAAACCCTGTTTGTTCTCTGTACTTGCAGCGAGCAGAGAAGCTCTTGAAGACACGTACCTGCTTTCTCCACTACTGACGTATATTTTGTACCAGTTGGTGTATTCCTCGTCTGGAGAGCAGGAGCAAAGGTTTTAGGACCTAAATTGCTTGATTTCCTTGGAAGAGATATGTAGAACACTGTGCTTTGCTGTTGCTGTGTTGGTTTTCTCAAGACACAAGCCTTGTTAGTTGTATGTGTTTCCAGCGAGCAGAAAAGCTGCTGCAGACACTTTCTTGCCCCTTTTCCACAAGTGAAGTATATTTTGTACCAGTTGGTGTATTCCTCGTCTGCAGAGCAAGAGCAAAGGTTTTAGGATCTAAATTGCTTGTTTTCCATGGAAGAGCTATGTAGAACACTATGGTTTTCGGTTGCTGTGTTTGTTTTCTCAAGACACAAGCCCTGTTTGTTCTCTGTGTTTTCAGCAAGCAGAGAAGCTGCTGCAGACACTTTCTTGCTCCTTTTCCACTAGTGAAGTATATTTTGTACCAGTTTGTGTATTCCTCGTCTGCAGAGCAAGAGCAAAGGTTTTAGGATCTAAATTGCTTGTTTTCCATGGAAGAGCTATGTAGAACACTATGCTTTGCTGTTGCTGTGTTGGTTTTCTCAAGACACAAGTCCTGTTGGTTGTCTGTGTTTGCAGCAAGCAGAGAAGCTCTTAAAGACACGTACCTGCTTTCTCCACTACTGACGTATATTTTGTACCAGTTGGTGTATTCCTCGTCTGGAGAGCAGGAGCAAAGGTTATAGGACCTAAATTGCTTGATTTCCTTGGAAGAGATATGTAGAACACTGTGCTTTGCTGTTACTGTGTTGGTTTTCTCAAGACACAAGCCTTGTTAGTTGTATGTGTTTCCAGCGAGCAGAAAAGCTGCTGCAGACACTTTCTTGCCCCTTTTCCACAAGTGAAGTATATTTTGTACCAGTTGGTGTATTCCTCGTCTGCAGAGCAAGAGCAAAGGTTTTAGGATCTAAATTGCTTGTTTTCCATGGAAGAGCTATGTAGAACACTATGCTTTGCTGTTGCTGTGTTGGTTTTCTCAAGACACAAGTCCTGTTTGTTCTCTGTGTTTTCAGCAAGCAGAGAAGCTGCTGCAGACACTTTCTTGCTCCTTTTCCACTAGTGAAGTATATTTTGTGCCAGTTGGTGTGTTCCTCCTCTGCAGAGCAAGAGCAAAGGTTTTAGGATCTAAATTGCTTGTTTTCCATGCAAGAGCTATGTAGAACATTGTGCTTTGCTGTTGCTGTGTTGGTTTTCTCAAGACACAAGTCCTGTTGGTTGTCTGTGTTTGCAGCAAGCAGAGAAGCTCTTGAAGACACGTACCTGCTTTCTCCACTACTGACGTATATTTTGTACCAGTTGGTGTGTTCCTCGTCTGCAAAGCAAGAGCAAAGGTTTTAGGACTTAAATTGCTTGATTTCCATGGAAGAGCTATGTAGAACACTATGCTTTGCTGTTATTGTGTTGGTTTTCTCAAGACACAAGTCTTGTTGGTTGTCTGAGTTTCCAGCGAGCAGAAAAGCTGCTGCAGACACTTTCTTGCCCCTTTTCCACAAGTGAAGTATATTTTGTACCAGTTGGTGTATTCCTCGTCTGCAGAGCAAGAGCAAAGGTTTTAGGATCTAAATTGCTTGTTTTCCATGGAAGAGCTCTGTAGAACACTATGCTTTGCTGCTGCTGTGTTGGTTTTCTAAAGACACAAACCCTGTTTGTTCCCTGTGTTTTCAGCAAGCAGAGAAGCTGCTGCAGACACTTTCTTGCCCCTTTTCCACAAGTGAAGTATATTTTGTACCAGTTTGTGTATTCCTCTTCTGCAGAGCAAGAGCAAAGGTTTTAGGATCTAAATTGCTTGTTTTCCATGGAAGAGCTCTGTAGAAAACTATGCTTTTCTGTTGCTGTGTTGGTTTTCTCAAGACACAAGTCCTGTTGGTTGTCTGTGTTTGCAGCAAGCAGAGAAGCTGCTGCAGACACTTTCTTGCCCCTTTTCCACAAGTGAAGTATATTTTGTACCAGTTGGTGTGTTCCTCGTCTGCAAAGCAAGAGCAAATGTGTTAGGACCTAAATTGCTTGATTTCCATGGAAGAGCTCTGTAGAACACTATGCTTTGCTGTTGCTGTGTTGGTTTTCTAAAGACACAAACCCTGTTTGTTCTCTGTGTTTTCAGCAAGCAGAGAAGCTGCTGCAGACACTTTCTTGCTCCTTTTCCACTAGTGAAGTATATTTTGTACCAGTTGGTGTATTCCTCGTCTGCAGAGCAAGAGCAAAGGTTTTAGGACCTAAATTGCTTGATTTCCTTGGAAGAGATATGTAGAACACTGTGCTTTGCTGTTGCTGTGTTGGTTTTCTCAAGACACAAACCCTGTTTGTTCCCTGTGTTTTCAGCAAGCAGAGAAGCTGCTGCAGACACTTTCTTGCCCCTTTTCCACAAGTGAAGTATATTTTGTACCAGTTGGTGTATTCCTTGTCTGCAGAGCAAGAGCAAAGGTTTTAGGATCTAAATTGATTGTTTTCCATGGAAGAGCTATGTAGAACACTATGCTTTGCTGTTGCTGTGTTGGTTTTCTAAAGACACAAACCCTGTTTGTTCCCTGTGTTTTCAGCAAGCAGAGAAGCTGCTGCAGACACTTTCTTGCCCCTTTTCCACAAGTGAAGTATATTTTTGTACCAGTTGGTGTATTCCTCGTCTGCAGAGCAAGAGCAAAGGTTTTAGGATCTAAATTGCTTGTTTTCCATGGAAGAGCTATGTAGAACACTATGCTTTGCTGTTGCTGTGTTGGTTTTCTCAAGACACAAGCCCTGTTTGTTCTCTGTGTTTTCAGCAAGCAGAGAAGCTGCTGCAGACACTTTCTTGCTCCTTTTCCACTAGTGAAGTATATTTTGTACCAGTTTGTGTATTCCTCGTCTGCAGAGCAAGAGCAAAGGTTTTAGGATCTAAATTGCTTGTTTTCCATGGAAGAGCTATGTAGAACACTATGCTTTGCTGTTGCTGTGTTGGTTTTCTCAAGACACAAACCCTGTTTGTTCCCTGTGTTTTCAGCAAGCAGAGAAGCTGCTGCAGACACTTTCTTGCCCCTTTTTCACAAGTGAAGTATATTTTGTACCAGTTGGTGTGTTCCTCGTCTGCAAAGCAAGAGCAAAGGTTTTAGGACCTAAATTGCTTGATTTCCATGGAAGAGATATGTAGAACACTGTGCTTTGCTGTTGCTGTGTTGGTTTTCTCAAGACACAAACCCTGTTTGTTCCCTGTGTTTTCAGCAAGCAGAGAAGCTGCTGCAGACACTTTCTTGCCCCTTTTACACAAGTGAAGTATATGTACCAGTTGGTGTATTCCTCGTCTGCAGAGCAAGAGCAAAGGTTTTAGGATCTAAATTGCTTGTTTTCCATGGAAGAGCTATGTAGAACACTATGCTTTGCTGTTGCTGTGTTGGTTTTCTAAAGACACAAACCCTGTTTGTTCTCTGTGTTTTCAGCAAGCAGAGAAGCTGCTGCAGACACTTTCTTGCTCCTTTTCCACTAGTGAAGTATATTTTGTACCAGTTGGTGTATTCCTCGTCTGGAGAGCAGGAGCAAAGGTTTTAGGACCTAAATTGCTTGATTTCCTTGGAAGAGATATGTAGAACACTGTGCTTTGCTGTTGCTGTGTTGGTTTTCTCAAGACACAAACCCTGTTTGTTCCCATGTGTTTTCAGCAAGCAGAGAAGCTGCTGCAGACACTTTCTTGCCCCTTTTCCACAAGTGAAGTATATTTTGTACCAGTTTGTGTATTCTTCGTCTGCAGAGCAAGAGCAAAGGTTTTAGGATCTAAATTGCTTGTTTTCCATGGAAGAGCTATGTAGAACACTATGCTTTGCTGTTGCTGTGTTGGTTTTCTAAAGACACAAACCCTGTTTGTTCCCTGTGTTTTCAGCAAGCAGAGAAGCTGCTGCAGACACTTTCTTGCCCCTTTTCCACAAGTGAAGTATATTTTGTACCCAGTTGGTGTATTCCTCGTCTGCAGAGCAAGAGCAAAGGTTTTAGGATCTAAATTGCTTGTTTTCCATGGAAGAGCTATGTAGAACACTGTGCTTTGCTGTTGCTGTGTTGGTTTTCTCAAGACACAAGTCCTGTTGGTTGTCTGTGTTTGCAGCAAGCAGAGAAGCTGCTGCAGACACTTTCTTGCCCCTTTTCCACAAGTGAAGTATATTTTGTACCAGTTGGTGTATTCCTCGTCTGCAGAGCAAGAGCAAAGGTGTTAGGACCTAAATTGCTTGATTTCCATGGAAGAGCTCTGTAGAACACTATGCTTTGCTGTTGCTGTGTCGGTTTTCTCAAGAAACAAACCCTGTTTGTTCTCTGTACTTGCAGCGAGCAGAGAAGCTCTTAAAGACACGTACCTGCTTTCTCCACTACTGACGTATATTTTGTACCAGTTGGTGTATTCCTCGTCTGGAGAGCAGGAGCAAAGGTTTTAGGACCTAAATTGCTTGATTTCCTTGGAAGAGATATGTAGAACACTGTGCTTTGCTGTTACTGTGTTGGTTTTCTCAAGACACAAGCCTTGTTAGTTGTATGTGTTTCCAGCGAGCAGAAAAGCTGCTGCAGACACTTTCTTGCCCCTTTTCCACAAGTGAAGTATATTTTGTACCAGTTGGTGTATTCCTCGTCTGCAGAGCAAGAGCAAAGGTTTTAGGATCTAAATTGCTTGTTTTCCATGGAAGAGCTATGTAGAACACTATGCTATTGCTGTTGCTGTGTTGGTTTTCTAAAGACACAAACCCTGTTTGTTCCCTGTGTTTTCAGCAAGCAGAGAAGCTGCTGCAGACACTTTCTTGCCCCTTTTCCACAAGTGAAGTATATTTTGTACCAGTTGGTGTATTCCTTGTCTGCAGAGCAAGAGCAAAGGTTTTAGGATCTAAATTGCTTGTTTTCCATGGAAGAGCTATGTAGAACACTATGCTTTGCTGTTGCTGTGTTGGTTTTCTAAAGACACAAACCCTGTTTGTTCTCTGTGTTTTCAGCAAGCAGAGAAGCTGCTGCAGACACTTTCTTGCTCCTTTTCCACTAGTGAAGTATATTTTGTACCAGTTGGTGTATTCCTCGTCTGGAGAGCAGGAGCAAAGGTTTTAGGACCTAAATTGCTTGATTTCCTTGGAAGAGATATGTAGAACACTGTGCTTTGCTGTTGCTGTGTTGGTTTTCTCAAGACACAAACCCTGTTTGTTCCCAGTGTTTTCAGCAAGCAGAGAAGCTGCTGCAGACACTTTCTTGCCCCTTTTCCACAAGTGAAGTATATTTGTACCAGTTTGTGTATTCTTCGTCTGCAGAGCAAGAGCAAAGGTTTTAGGATCTAAATTGCTTGTTTTCCATGGAAGAGCTATGTAGAACACTATGCTTTGCTGTTGCTGTGTTGGTTTTCTAAAGACACAAACCCTGTTTGTTCCCTGTGTTTTCAGCAAGCAGAGAAGCTGCTGCAGACACTTTCTTGCCCCTTTTCCACAAGTGAAGTATATTTTGTACCAGTTGGTGTATTCCTCGTCTGCAGAGCAAGAGCAAAGGTTTTAGGATCTAAATTGCTTGTTTTCCATGGAAGAGCTATGTAGAACACTGTGCTTTGCTGTTGCTGTGTTGGTTTTCTCAAGACACAAGTCCTGTTGGTTGTCTGTGTTTGCAGCAAGCAGAGAAGCTGCTGCAGACACTTTCTTGCCCCTTTTCCACAAGTGAAGTATATTTTGTACCAGTTGGTGTATTCCTCGTCTGCAGAGCAAGAGCAAAGGTGTTAGGACCTAAATTGCTTGATTTCCATGGAAGAGCTCTGTAGAACACTATGCTTTGCTGTTGCTGTGTCGGTTTTCTCAAGAAACAAACCCTGTTTGTTCTCTGTACTTGCAGCGAGCAGAGAAGCTCTTAAAGACACGTACCTGCTTTCTCCACTACTGACGTATATTTTGTACCAGTTGGTGTATTCCTCGTCTGGAGAGCAGGAGCAAAGGTTTTAGGACCTAAATTGCTTGATTTCCTTGGAAGAGATATGTAGAACACTGTGCTTTGCTGTTACTGTGTTGGTTTTCTCAAGACACAAGCCTTGTTAGTTGTATGTGTTTCCAGCGAGCAGAAAAGCTGCTGCAGACACTTTCTTGCCCCTTTTCCACAAGTGAAGTATATTTTGTACCAGTTGGTGTATTCCTCGTCTGCAGAGCAAGAGCAAAGGTTTTAGGATCTAAATTGCTTGTTTTCCATGGAAGAGCTATGTAGAACACTATGCTTTGCTGTTGCTGTGTTGGTTTTCTCAAGACACAAACCCTGTTTGTTCCCTGTGTTTTCAGCAAGCAGAGAAGCTGCTGCAGACACTTTCTTGCCCCTTTTCCACAAGTGAAGTATATTTTGTACCAGTTGGTGTATTCCTTGTCTGCAGAGCAAGAGCAAAGGTTTTAGGATCTAAATTGCTTGTTTTCCATGGAAGAGCTATGTAGAACACTATGCTTTGCTGTTGCTGTGTTGGTTTTCTCAAGACACAAGTCCTGTTGGTTGTCTGTGTTTGCAGCAAGCAGAGAAGCTGCTGCAGACACTTTCTTGCTCCTTTTCCACAAGTGAAGTATATTTTGTACCAGTTGGTGTGTTCCTCGTCTGCAGAGCAAGAGCAAAGGTGTTAGGACCTAAATTGCTTGATTTCCATGGAAGAGCTCTGTAGAACACTATGCTTTGCTGTTGCTGTGTCGGTTTTCTCAAGAAACAAACCCTGTTTGTTCTCTGTACTTGCAGCGAGCAGAGAAGCTCTTGAAGACACGTACCTGCTTTCTCCACTACTGACGTATATTTTGTACCAGTTGGTGTATTCCTCGTCTGGAGAGCAGGAGCAAAGGTTTTAGGACCTAAATTGCTTGATTTCCTTGGAAGAGATATGTAGAACACTGTGCTTTGCTGTTGCTGTGTTGGTTTTCCTCAAGACACAAGCCTTGTTAGTTGTATGTGTTTCCAGCGAGCAGAAATCTGCTGCAGACACTTTCTTGCCCCTTTTCCACAAGTGAAGTATATTTTGTACCAGTTGGTGTATTCCTCGTCTGCAGAGCAAGAGCAAAGGTTTTAGGATCTAAATTGCTTGTTTTCCATGGAAGAGCTATGTAGAACACTATGGTTTTCGGTTGCTGTGTTGGTTTTCTAAAGACACAAACCCTGTTTGTTCCCTGTGTTTTCAGCAAGCAGAGAAGCTGCTGCAGACACTTTCTTGCCCCTTTTTCACAAGTGAAGTATATTTTGTACCAGTTGGTGTGTTCCTCGTCTGCAGAGACGGATCAAAGGTTTTAGGACCTAAATTGCTTGATTTCATTGGAAGAGCTATTAAGAACACTATGCTTTGCTGTTGCTGTGTTGGTTTTCTAAACACACAAGCCCTGTTTGTTCCCTGTGTTTTCAGCAAGCAGAGAAGCTCTTGAAGACACGTACCTGCTTTCTCCACTACTGACGTATATTTTGTACCAGTTGGTGTGTTCCTCGTCTGCAGAGCAAGAGCAAAGGTTTTAGGATCTAAATTGCTTGTTTTCCATGGAAGAGCTCTGTAGAACACTATGCTTTGCTGTTGCTGTGTTGGTTTTCTAAAGACACAAACCCTGTTTGTTCTCTGTGTTTTCAGCAAGCAGAGAAGCTGCTGCAGACACTTTCTTGCTCCTTTTCTACTAGTGAAGTATATTTTGTACCAGTTGGTGTATTCCTCGTCTGCAGAGCAAGAGCAAAGGTTTTAGGACCTAAATTGCTTGATTTCCTTGGAAGAGATATGTAGAACACTGTGCTTTGCTGTTGCTGTGTTGGTTTTCTCAAGACACAAACCCTGTTTGTTCCCTGTGTTTTCAGCAAGCAGAGAAGCTGCTGCAGACACTTTCTTGCCCCTTTTCCACAAGTGAAGTATATTTTGTACCAGTTGGTGTATTCCTTGTCTGCAGAGCAAGAGCAAAGGTTTTAGGATCTAAATTGCTTGTTTTCCATGGAAGAGCTATGTAGAACACTATGCTTTGCTGTTGCTGTGTTGGTTTTCTAAAGACACAAACCCTGTTTGTTCCCTGTGTTTTCAGCAAGCAGAGAAGCTGCTGCAGACACTTTCTTGCCCCTTTTCCACAAGTGAAGTATATTTTGTACCAGTTGGTGTATTCCCTCGTCTGCAGAGCAAGAGCAAAGGTTTTAGGATCTAAATTGCTTGTTTTCCATGGAAGAGCTATGTAGAACATTGTGCTTTGCTGTTGCTGTGTTGGTTTTCTCAAGACACAAGTCCTGTTGGTTGTCTGTGTTTGCAGCAAGCAGAGAAGCTGCTGCAGACACTTTCTTGCCCCTTTTCCACAAGTGAAGTATATTTTGTACCAGTTGGTGTATTCCTCGTCTGCAGAGCAAGAGCAAAGGTGTTAGGACCTAAATTGCTTGATTTCCATGGAAGAGCTCTGTAGAACACTATGCTTTGCTGTTGCTGTGTCGGTTTTCTCAAGAAACAAACCCTGTTTGTTCTCTGTACTTGCAGCGAGCAGAGAAGCTCTTAAAGACACGTACCTGCTTTCTCCACTACTGACGTATATTTTGTACCAGTTGGTGTATTCCTCGTCTGGAGAGCAGGAGCAAAGGTTTTAGGACCTAAATTGCTTGATTTCCTTGGAAGAGATATGTAGAACACTGTGCTTTGCTGTTACTGTGTTGGTTTTCTCAAGACACAAGCCTTGTTAGTTGTATGTGTTTCCAGCGAGCAGAAAAGCTGCTGCAGACACTTTCTTGCCCCTTTTCCACAAGTGAAGTATATTTTGTACCAGTTGGTGTATTCCTCGTCTGCAGAGCAAGAGCAAAGGTTTTAGGATCTAAATTGCTTGTATTCCATGGAAGAGCTATGTAGAACACTATGCTTTGCTGTTGCTGTGTTGGTTTTCTCAAGACACAAGCCCTGTTTGTTCTCTGTGTTTTCAGCAAGCAGAGAAGCTGCTGCAGACACTTTCTTGCTCCTTTTCCACTAGTGAAGTATATTTTGTACCAGTTTGTGTATTCCTCGTCTGCAGAGCAAGAGCAAAGGTTTTAGGATCTAAATTGCTTGTTTTCCATGGAAGAGCTCTGTAGAACACTATGCTTTGCTGTTGCTGTGTCGGTTTTCTCAAGAAACAAACCCTGTTTGTTCTCTGTACTTGCAGCGAGCAGAGAAGCTCTTGAAGACACGTACCTGCTTTCTCCACTACTGACGTATATTTTGTACCAGTTGGTGTATTCCTCGTCTGGAGAGCAGGAGCAAAGGTTTTAGGACCTAAATTGCTTGATTTCCTTGGAAGAGATATGTAGAACACTGTGCTTTGCTGTTACTGTGTTGGTTTTCTCAAGACACAAGCCCTGTTTGTTCTCTGTGTTTTCAGCAAGCAGAGAAGCTGCTGCAGACACTTTCTTGCTCCTTTTCCACTAGTGAAGTATATTTTGTACCAGTTTGTGTATTCCTCGTCTGCAGAGCAAGAGCAAAGGTTTTAGGATCTAAATTGCTTGTTTTCCGTGGAAGAGCTATGTAGAACACTATGCTTTGCTGTTGCTGTGTTGGTTTTCTCAAGACACAAGTCCTGTTGGTTGTCTGTGTTTGCAGCAAGCAGAGAAGCTCTTGAAGACACGTACCTGCTTTCTCCACTACTGACGTATATTTTGTACCAGTTGGTGTGTTCCTCGTCTGCAAAACAAGAGCAAAGGTTTTAGGACTTAAATTGCTTGATTTCCATGGAAGAGCTATGTAGAACACTATGCTTTGCTGTTATTGTGTTGGTTTTCTCAAGACACAAGTCTTGTTGGTTGTCTGAGTTTCCAGCGAGCAGAAAAGCTGCTGCAGACACTTTCTTGCCCCTTTTCCACAAGTGAAGTATATTTTGTACCAGTTGGTGTATTCCTCGTCTGCAGAGCAAGAGCAAAGGTTTTAGGATCTAAATTGCTTGTTTTCCATGGAAGAGCTCTGTAGAACACTATGCTTTGCTGTTGCTGTGTTGGTTTTCTAAAGACACAAACCGTGTTTGTTCCCTGTGTTTTCAGCAAGCAGAGAAGCTGCTGCAGACACTTTCTTGCCCCTTTTCCACAAGTGAAGTATATTTTGTACCAGTTTGTGTATTCTTCGTCTGCAGAGCAAGAGCAAAGGTTTTAGGATCTAAATTGCTTGTTTTCCATGGAAGAGCTATGTAGAACACTATGCTTTGCTGTTGCTGTGTTGGTTTTCTAAAGACACAAACCCTGTTTGTTCCCTGTGTTTTCAGCAAGCAGAGAAGCTGCTGCAGACACTTTCTTGCCCCTTTTCCACAAGTGAAGTATATTTTGTACCAGTTGGTGTATTCCTCGTCTGCAGAGCAAGAGCAAAGGTTTTAGGATCTAAATTGCTTGTTTTCCATGGAAGAGCTATGTAGAACACTGTGCTTTGCTGTTGCTGTGTTGGTTTTCTCAAGACACAAGCCCTGTTTGTTCCCTGTGTTTGCAGCAAGCAGAGAAGCTGCTGCAGACACTTTCTTGCCCCTTTTCCACAAGTGAAGTATATTTTGTACCAGTTGGTGTATTCCTCGTCTGCAGAGCAAGAGCAAAGGTGTTAGGACCTAAATTGCTTGATTTCCATGGAAGAGCTCTGTAGAACACTATGCTTTGCTGTTGCTGTGTCGGTTTTCTCAAGAAACAAACCCTGTTTGTTCTCTGTACTTGCAGCGAGCAGAGAAGCTCTTAAAGACACGTACCTGCTTTCTCCACTACTGACGTATATTTTGTACCAGTTGGTGTATTCCTCGTCTGGAGAGCAGGAGCAAAGGTTTTAGGACCTAAATTGCTTGATTTCCTTGGAAGAGATATGTAGAACACTGTGCTTTGCTGTTACTGTGTTGGTTTTCTCAAGACACAAGCCTTGTTAGTTGTATGTGTTTCCAGCGAGCAGAGAAGCTGCTGCAGACACTTTCTTGCCCCTTTTCCACAAGTGAAGTATATTTTGTACCAGTTGGTGTATTCCTCGTCTGCAGAGCAAGAGCAAAGGTTTTAGGATCTAAATTGCTTGTTTTCCATGGAAGAGCTCTGTAGAACACTATGGTTTTCGGTTGCTGTGTTTGTTTTCTCAAGACACAAGCCCTGTTTGTTCCCTGTGTTTTCAGCAAGCAGAGAAGCTGCTGCAGACACTTTCTTGCTCCTTTTCCACTAGTGAAGTATATTTTGTACCAGTTGGTGTATTCCTCGTCTGGAGAGCAGGAGCAAAGGTTTTAGGACCTAAATTGCTTGATTTCCTTGGAAGAGATATGTAGAACACTGTGCTTTGCTGTTGCTGTGTTGGTTTTCTCAAGACACAAACCCTGTTTGTTCCCTGTGTTTTCAGCAAGCAGAGAAGCTGCTGCAGACACTTTCTTGCCCCTTTTACACAAGTGAAGTATATTTTGTACCAGTTGGTGTATTCCTCGTCTGCAGAGCAAGAGCAAAGGTTTTAGGATCTAAATTGCTTGTTTTCCATGGAAGAGCTATGTAGAACACTATGCTTTGCTGTTGCTGTGTTGGTTTTCTAAAGACACAAACCCTGTTTGTTCTCTGTGTTTTCAGCAAGCAGAGAAGCTGCTGCAGACACTTTCTTGCTCCTTTTCCACTAGTGAAGTATATTTTGTACCAGTTGGTGTATTCCTCGTCTGGAGAGCAGGAGCAAAGGTTTTAGGACCTAAATTGCTTGATTTCCTTGGAAGAGATATGTAGAACACTGTGCTTTGCTGTTGCTGTGTTGGTTTTCTCAAGACACAAACCCTGTTTGTTCCCTGTGTTTTCAGCAAGCAGAGAAGCTGCTGCAGACACTTTCTTGCCCCTTTTCCACAAGTGAAGTATATTTTGTACCAGTTGGTGTATTCCTCGTCTGCAGAGCAAGAGCAAAGGTTTTAGGATCTAAATTGCTTGTTTTCCATGGAAGAGCTATGTAGAACACTGTGCTTTGCTGTTGCTGTGTTGGTTTTCTCAAGACACAAGTCCTGTTGGTTGTCTGTGTTTGCAGCAAGCAGAGAAGCTGCTGCAGACACTTTCTTGCCCCTTTTCCACAAGTGAAGTATATTTTGTACCAGTTGGTGTATTCCTCGTCTGCAGAGCAAGAGCAAAGGTGTTAGGACCTAAATTGCTTGATTTCCATGGAATAGCTCTGTAGAACACTATGCTTTGCTGTTGCTGTGTCGGTTTTCTCAAGAAACAAACCCTGTTTGTTCTCTGTACTTGCAGCGAGCAGAGAAGCTCTTAAAGACACGTACCTGCTTTCTCCACTACTGACGTATATTTTGTACCAGTTGGTGTATTCCTCGTCTGGAGAGCAGGAGCAAAGGTTTTAGGACCTAAATTGCTTGATTTCCTTGGAAGAGATATGTAGAACACTGTGCTTTGCTGTTACTGTGTTGGTTTTCTCAAGACACAAGCCTTGTTAGTTGTATGTGTTTCCAGCGAGCAGAAAGCTGCTGCAGACACTTTCTTGCCCCTTTTCCACAAGTGAAGTATATTTTGTACCAGTTGGTGTATTCCTCGTCTGCAGAGCAAGAGCAAAGGTTTTAGGATCTAAATTGCTTGTATTCCATGGAAGAGCTATGTAGAACACTATGCTTTGCTGTTGCTGTGTTGGTTTTCTCAAGACACAAGCCCTGTTTGTTCTCTGTGTTTTCAGCAAGCAGAGAAGCTGCTGCAGACACTTTCTTGCTCCTTTTCCACTAGTGAAGTATATTTTGTACCAGTTGGTGTATTCCTCGTCTGCAGAGCAAGAGCAAAGGTTTTAGGATCTAAATTGCTTGTTTTCCATGGAAGAGCTCTGTAGAACACTATGCTTTGCTGTTGCTGTGTTGGTTTTCTCAAGACACAAGTCCTGTTGGTTGTCTGTGTTTGCAGCAAGCAGAGAAGCTGCTGCAGACACTTTCTTGCCCCTTTTTCACAAGTGAAGTATATTTTGTACCAGTTGGTGTATTCCTCGTCTGCAGAGCAAGAGCAAAGGTGTTAGGACCTAAATTGCTTGATTTCCATGGAAGAGCTCTGTAGAACACTATGCTTTGCTGTTGCTGTGTCGGTTTTCTCAAGAAACAAACCCTGTTTGTTCTCTGTACTTGCAGCGAGCAGAGAAGCTCTTGAAGACACGTACCTGCTTTCTCCACTACTGACGTATATTTTGTACCAGTTGGTGTATTCCTCGTCTGGAGAGCAGGAGCAAAGGTTTTAGGACCTAAATTGCTTGATTTCCTTGGAAGAGATATGTAGAACACTGTGCTTTGCTGTTGCTGTGTTGGTTTTCTCAAGACACAAGCCTTGTTAGTTGTATGTGTTTCCAGCGAGCAGAAAAGCTGCTGCAGACACTTTCTTGCCCCTTTTCCACAAGTGAAGTATATTTTGTACCAGTTGGTGTATTCCTCGTCTGCAGAGCAAGAGCAAAGGTTTTAGGATCTAAATTGCTTGTTTTCCATGGAAGAGCTATGTAGAACACTATGGTTTTCGGTTGCTGTGTTTGTTTTCTCAAGACACAAGCCCTGTTTGTTCTCTGTGTTTTCAGCAAGCAGAGAAGCTGCTGCAGACACTTTCTTGCTCCTTTTCCACTAGTGAAGTATATTTTGTACCAGTTTGTGTATTCCTCGTCTGCAGAGCAAGAGCAAAGGTTTTAGGATCTAAATTGCTTGTTTTCCATGGAAGAGCTATGTAGAACACTATGCTTTGCTGTTGCTGTGTTGGTTTTCTCAAGACACAAGTCCTGTTGGTTGTCTGTGTTTGCAGCAAGCAGAGAAGCTCTTAAAGACACGTACCTGCTTTCTCCACTACTGACGTATATTTTGTACCAGTTGGTGTATTCCTCGTCTGGAGAGCAGGAGCAAAGGTTATAGGACCTAAATTGCTTGATTTCCTTGGAAGAGATATGTAGAACACTGTGCTTTGCTGTTACTGTGTTGGTTTTCTCAAGACACAAGCCTTGTTAGTTGTATGTGTTTCCAGCGAGCAGAAAAGCTGCTGCAGACACTTTCTTGCCCCTTTTCCACAAGTGAAGTATATTTTGTACCAGTTGGTGTATTCCTCGTCTGCAGAGCAAGAGCAAAGGTTTTAGGATCTAAATTGCTTGTTTTCCATGGAAGAGCTATGTAGAACACTATGCTTTGCTGTTGCTGTGTTGGTTTTCTCAAGACACAAGTCCTGTTTGTTCTCTGTGTTTTCAGCAAGCAGAGAAGCTGCTGCAGACACTTTCTTGCTCCTTTTCCACTAGTGAAGTATATTTTGTACCAGTTTGTGTATTCCTCGTCTGCAGAGCAAGAGCAAAGGTTTTAGGATCTAAATTGCTTGTTTTCCATGGAAGAGCTATGTAGAACATCTGTTGCTGTGTTGGTTTTCTCAAGACACAAGTCCTGTTGGTTGTCTGTGTTTGCAGCAAGCAGTAGAAGCTGCTGCAGACACTTTCTTGCCCCTTTTCCACAAGTGAAGTATATTTTGTACCAGTTGGTGTATTCCTCGTCTGCAGAGCAAGAGCAAAGGTGTTAGGACCTAAATTGCTTGATTTCCATGGAAGAGCTCTGTAGAACACTATGCTTTGCTGTTGCTGTGTCGGTTTTCTCAAGACACAAACCCTGTTTGTTCCCTGTGTTTTTCAGCAAGCAGAGAAGCTGCTGCAGACACTTTCTTGCCCCTTTTCCACAAGTGAAGTATATTTTGTACCAGTTGGTGTATTCCTTGTCTGCAGAGCAAGAGCAAAGGTTTTAGGATCTAAATTGATTGTTTTCCATGGAAGAGCTATGTAGAACACTATGCTTTGCTGTTGCTGTGTTGGTTTTCTAAAGACACAAACCCTGTTTGTTCCCTGTGTTTTCAGCAAGCAGAGAAGCTGCTGCAGACACTTTCTTGCCCCTTTTCCACAAGTGAAGTATATTTTGTACCAGTTGGTGTATTCCTCGTCTGCAGAGCAAGAGCAAAGGTTTTAGGATCTAAATTGCTTGTTTTCCATGGAAGAGCTATGTAGAACACTATGCTTTGCTGTTGCTGTGTTGGTTTTCTCAAGACACAAGCCCTGTTTGTTTCTCTGTGTTTTCAGCAAGCAGAGAAGCTGCTGCAGACACTTTCTTGCTCCTTTTCCACTAGTGAAGTATATTTTGTACCAGTTTGTGTATTCCTCGTCTGCAGAGCAAGAGCAAAGGTTTTAGGATCTAAATTGCTTGTTTTCCATGGAAGAGCTATGTAGAAACACTATGCTTTGCTGTTGCTGTGTTGGTTTTCTCAAGACACAAACCCTGTTTGTTCCCTGTGTTTTCAGCAAGCAGAGAAGCTGCTGCAGACACTTTCTTGCCCCTTTTTCACAGTGAAGTATATTTTGTACCAGTTGGTGTGTTCCTCGTCTGCAAAGCAAGAGCAAAGGTTTTAGGACCTAAATTGCTTGATTTTCCATGGAAGAGATATGTAGAACACTGTGCTTTGCTGTTGCTGTGTTGGTTTTCTCAAGACACAAACCCTGTTTGTTCCCTGTGTTTTCAGCAAGCAGAGAAGCTGCTGCAGACACTTTCTTGCCCCTTTTACACAAGTGAAGTATATTTTTGTACCAGTTGGTGTATTCCTCGTCTGCAGAGCAAGAGCAAAGGTTTTAGGATCTAAATTGCTTGTTTTCCATGGAAGAGCTATGTAGAACACTATGCTTTGCTGTTGCTGTGTTGGTTTTCTAAAGACAAAAACCCTGTTTGTTCTCTGTGTTTTCAGCAAGCAGAGAAGCTGCTGCAGACACTTTCTTGCTCCTTTTCCACTAGTGAAGTATATTTTGTACCAGTTGGTGTATTCCTCGTCTGGAGAGCAGGAGCAAAGGTTTTAGGACCTAAATTGCTTGATTTCCTTGGAAGAGATATGTAGAACACTGTGCTTTGCTGTTGCTGTGTTGGTTTTCTCAAGACACAAACCCTGTTTGTTCCCAGTGTTTTCAGCAAGCAGAGAGCTGCTGCAGACACTTTCTTGCCCCTTTTCCACAAGTGAAGTATATTTTGTACCAGTTTTGTGTATTCTTCGTCTGCAGAGCAAGAGCAAAGGTTTTAGGATCTAAATTGCTTGTTTTCCATGGAAGAGCTATGTAGAACACTATGCTTTGCTGTTGCTGTGTTGGTTTTCTCAAGACACAACCCTGTTTGTTCCCTGTGTTTTCAGCAAGCAGAGAAGCTGCTGCAGACACTTTCTTGCCCCTTTTCCACAAGTGAAGTATATTTTGTACCAGTTGGTGTATTCTCGTCTGCAGAGCAAGAGCAAAGGTTTTAGGATCTAAATTGCTTGTTTTCCATGGAAGAGCTATGTAGAACACTGTGCTTTGCTGTTGCTGTGTTGGTTTTCTCAAGACACAAGTCCTGTTGGTTGTCTGTGTTTGCAGCAAGCAGAGAAGCTGCTGCAGACACTTTCTTGCCCCTTTTCCACAAGTGAAGTATATTTTGTACCAGTTGGTGTATTCCTCGTCTGCAGAGCAAGAGCAAAGGTGTTAGGACCTAAATTGCTTGATTTCCATGGAAGAGCTCTGTAGAACACTATGCTTTGCTGTTGCTGTGTCGGTTTTCTCAAGAAACAAACCCTGTTTGTTCTCTGTACTTGCAGCGAGCAGAGAGCTCTTAAAGACACGTACCTGCTTTCTCCACTACTGACGTATATTTTGTACCAGTTGGTGTATTCCTCGTCTGGAGAGCAGGAGCAAAGGTTTTAGGACCTAAATTGCTTGATTTCCTTGAAGAGATATGTAGAACACTGTGCTTTGCTGTTACTGTGTTGGTTTTCTCAAGACACAAGCCTTGTTAGTTGGATGTGTTTCCAGCGAGCAGAAAAGCTGCTGCAGACACTTTCTTGCCCCTTTTCCACAAGTGAAGTATATTTTGTACCAGTTGGTGTATTCCTCGTCTGCAGAGCAAGAGCAAAGGTTTTAGGATCTAAATTGCTTGGTTTTCCATGGAAGAGCTATGTAGAACACTATGCTTTGCTGTTGCTGTGTTGGTTTTCTAAAGACACAAACCCTGTTTGTTCCCTGTGTTTTCAGCAAGCAGAGAAGCTGCTGCAGACACTTTCTTGCCCCTTTTCCACAAGTGAAGTATATTTTGTACAGTTGGTGTATTCCTTGTCTGCAGAGCAAGAGCAAAGGTTTTAGGATCTAAATTGCTTGTTTTCCATGGAAGAGCTATGTAGAACACTATGCTTTGCTGTTGCTGTGTTGGTTTTCTAAAGACACAAACCCTGTTTGTTCTCTGTGTTTTCAGCAAGCAGAGAAGCTGCTGCAGACACTTTCTTGCTCCTTTTCCACTAGTGAAGTATATTTTGTACCAGTTGGTGTATTCCTCGTCTGGAGAGCAGGAGCAAAGGTTTTAGGACCTAAATTGCTTGATTCCTTGGAAGAGATATGTAGAACACTGTGCTTTGCTGTTGCTGTGTTGGTTTTCTCAAGACACAAACCCTGTTGTTCCCAGTGTTTTCAGCAAGCAGAGAAGCTGCTGCAGACACTTTCTTGCCCCTTTTCCACAAGTGAAGTATATTTTGTACCAGTTTGTGTATTCTTCGTCTGCAGAGCAAGAGCAAAGGTTTTAGGATCTAAATTGCTTGTTTTCCATGGAAGAGCTATGTAGAACACTATGCTTTGCTGTTGCTGTGTTGGTTTTCTAAAGACACAAACCCTGTTTGTTCCCTGTGTTTTCAGCAAGCAGAGAAGCTGCTGCAGACCACTTTCTTGCCCCTTTTCCACAAGTGAAGTATATTTTGTACCAGTTGGTGTATTCCTCGTCTGCAGAGCAAGAGCAAAGGTTTTAGGATCTAAATTGCTTGTTTTCCATGGAAGAGCTATGTAGAACACTGTGCTTTGCTGTTGCTGTGTTGGTTTTCTCAAGACACAAGTCCTGTTGGTTGTCTGTGTTTGCAGCAAGCAGAGAAGCTGCTGCAGACACTTTCTTGCCCCTTTTCCACAAGTGAAGTATATTTTGTACCAGTTGGTGTATTCCTCGTCTGCAGAGCAAGAGCAAAGGTGTTAGGACCTAAATTGCTTGATTTCCATGGAAGAGCTCTGTAGAACACTATGCTTTGCTGTTGCTGTGTCGGTTTTCTCAAGAAACAAACCCTGTTTGTTCTCTGTACTTGCAGCGAGCAGAGAAGCTCTTAAAGACACGTACCTGCTTTCTCCACTACTGACGTATATTTTGTACCAGTTGGTGTATTCCTCGTCTGGAGAGCAGGAGCAAAGGTTTTAGGACCTAAATTGCTTGATTTCCTTGGAAGAGATATGTAGAACACTGTGCTTTGCTGTTACTGTGTTGGTTTTCTCAAGACACAAGCCTTGTTAGTTGTATGTGTTTCCAGCGAGCAGAAAAGCTGCTGCAGACACTTTCTGCCCCTTTTCCACAAGTGAAGTATTTTTTGTACCAGTTGGTGTATTCCTCGTCTGCAGAGCAAGAGCAAAGGTTTTAGGATCTAAATTGCTTGTTTTCCATGGAAGAGCTATGTAGAACACTATGCTTTGCTGTTGCTGTGTTGGTTTTCTAAAGACACAAACCCTGTTTGTTCCCTGTGTTTTCAGCAAGCAGAGAAGCTGCTGCAGACACTTTCTTGCCCCCTTTTCCACAAGTGAAGTATATTTTGTACCAGTTGGTGTATTCCTTGTCTGCAGAGCAAGAGCAAAGGTTTTAGGATCTAAATTGCTTGTTTTCCATGGAAGAGCTATGTAGAACACTATGCTTTGCTGTTGCTGTGTGGTTTTCTCAAGACACAAGTCCTGTTGGTTGTCTGTGTTTGCAGCAAGCAGAGAAGCTGCTGCAGACACTTTCTTGCTCCTTTTCCACAAGTGAAGTATATTTTGTACCAGTTGGTGTGTTCCTCGTCTGCAGAGCAAGAGCAAAGGTGTTAGGACCTAAATTGCTTGATTTCCATGGAAGAGCTCTGTAGAACACTATGCTTTGCTGTTGCTGTGTCGGTTTTCTCAAGAAACAAACCCTGTTTGTTCTCTGTACTTGCAGCGAGCAGAGAAGCTCTTGAGAGACACGTACCTGCTTTCTCCACTACTGACGTATATTTTGTACCAGTTGGTGTATTCCTCGTCTGGAGAGCAGGAGCAAAGGTTTTAGGACCGTAAATTGCTGATTTCCTTGGAAGAGATATGTAGAACACTGTGCTTTGCTGTTGCTGTGTTGGTTTTCTCAAGACACAAGCCTTGTTAGTTGTATGTGTTTCCAGCGAGCAGAAATCTGCTGCAGACACTTTCTTGCCCCTTTTCCACAAGTGAAGTATATTTTGTACCAGTTGGTGTATTCCTCGTCTGCAGAGCAAGAGCAAAGGTTTTAGGATCTAAATTGCTTGTTTTCCATGGAAGAGCTATGTAGAACACTATGGTTTTCGGTTGCTGTGTTGGTTTTCTAAAGACACAAACCCTGTTTGTTCCCTGTGTTTTCAGCAAGCAGAGAAGCTGCTGCAGACACTTTCTTGCCCCTTTTTCACAAGTGAAGTATATTTTGTACCAGTTGGTGTGTTCCTCGTCTGCAGAGACGGATCAAAGGTTTTAGGACCTAAATTGCTTGATTTCATTGGAAGAGCTATTAAGAACACTATGCTTTGCTGTTGCTGTGTTGGTTTTCTAAACACACAAGCCCTGTTTGTTCCCTGTGTTTTCAGCAAGCAGAGAAGCTCTTGAAGACACGTACCTGCTTTCTCCACTACTGACGTATATTTTGTACCAGTTGGTGTGTTCCTCGTCTGCAGAGCAAGAGCAAAGGTTTTAGGATCTAAATTGCTTGTTTTGCCATGGAAGAGCTCTGTAGAACACTATGCTTTGCTGTTGCTGTGTTGGTTTTCTAAAGACACAAACCCTGTTTGTTCTCTGTGTTTTCAGCAAGCAGAGAAGCTGCTGCAGACACTTTCTTGCTCCTTTTCTACTAGTGAAGTATATTTTGTACCAGTTGGTGTATTCCTCGTCTGCAGAGCAAGAGCAAAGGTTTTAGGACCTAAATTGCTTGATTTCCTTGGAAGAGATATGTAGAACACTGTGCTTTGCTGTTGCTGTGTTGGTTTTCTCAAGACACAAACCCTGTTTGTTCCCAGTGTTTTCAGCAAGCAGAGAAGCTGCTGCAGACACTTTCTTGCCCCTTTTCCACAAGTGAAGTATATTTTGTACCAGTTTGTGTATTCTTCGTCTGCAGAGCAAGAGCAAAGGTTTTAGGATCTAAATTGCTTGTTTTCCATGGAAGAGCTATGTAGAACACTATGCTTTGCTGTTGCTGTGTTGGTTTTCTAAAGACACAAACCCTGTTTGTTCCCTGTGTTTTCAGCAAGCAGAGAAGCTGCTGCAGACACTTTCTTGCCCCTTTTCCACAAGTGAAGTATATTTTGTACCAGTTGGTGTATTCCTCGTCTGCAGAGCAAGAGCAAAGGTTTTAGGATCTAAATTGCTTGTTTTCCATGGAAGAGCTATGTAGAACACTGTGCTTTGCTGTTGCTGTGTTGGTTTTCTCAAGACACAAGTCCTGTTGGTTGTCTGTGTTTGCAGCAAGCAGAGAAGCTGCTGCAGACACTTTCTTGCCCCTTTTCCACAAGTGAAGTATATTTTGTACCAGTTGGTGTATTCCTCGTCTGCAGAGCAAGAGCAAAGGTGTTAGGACCTAAATTGCTTGATTTCCATGGAAGAGCTCTGTAGAACACTATGCTTTGCTGTTGCTGTGTCGGTTTTCTCAAGAAACAAACCCTGTTTGTTCTCTGTACTTGCAGCGAGCAGAGAAGCTCTTAAAGACACGTACCTGCTTTCTCCACTACTGACGTATATTTTGTACCAGTTGGTGTATTCCTCGTCTGGAGAGCAGGAGCAAAGGTTTTAGGACCTAAATTGCTTGATTTCCTTGGAAGAGATATGTAGAACACTGTGCTTTGCTGTTACTGTGTTGGTTTTCTCAAGACACAAGCCTTGTTAGTTGTATGTGTTTCCAGCGAGCAGAAAAGCTGCTGCAGACACTTTCTTGCCCCTTTTCCACAAGTGAAGTATATTTTGTACCAGTTGGTGTATTCCTCGTCTGCAGAGCAAGAGCAAAGGTTTTAGGATCTAAATTGCTTGTATTCCATGGAAGAGCTATGTAGAACACTATGCTTTGCTGTTGCTGTGTTGGTTTTCTCAAGACACAAGCCCTGTTTGTTCTCTGTGTTTTCAGCAAGCAGAGAAGCTGCTGCAGACACTTTCTTGCTCCTTTTCCACTAGTGAAGTATATTTTGTACCAGTTTGTGTATTCCTCGTCTGCAGAGCAAGAGCAAAGGTTTTAGGATCTAAATTGCTTGTTTTCCATGGAAGAGCTCTGTAGAACACTATGCTTTGCTGTTGCTGTGTCGGTTTTCTCAAGAAACAAACCCTGTTTGTTCTCTGTACTTGCAGCGAGCAGAGAAGCTCTTGAAGACACGTACCTGCTTTCTCCACTACTGACGTATATTTTGTACCAGTTGGTGTATTCCTCGTCTGGAGAGCAGGAGCAAAGGTTTTAGGACCTAAATTGCTTGATTTCCTTGGAAGAGATATGTAGAACACTGTGCTTTGCTGTTACTGTGTTGGTTTTCTCAAGACACAAGCCCTGTTTGTTCTCTGTGTTTTCAGCAAGCAGAGAAGCTGCTGCAGACACTTTCTTGCTCCTTTTCCACTAGTGAAGTATATTTTGTACCAGTTTGTGTATTCCTCGTCTGCAGAGCAAGAGCAAAGGTTTTAGGATCTAAATTGCTTGTTTTCCGTGGAAGAGCTATGTAGAACACTATGCTTTGCTGTTGCTGTGTTGGTTTTCTCAAGACACAAGTCCTGTTGGTTGTCTGTGTTTGCAGCAAGCAGAGAAGCTCTTGAAGACACGTACCTGCTTTCTCCACTACTGACGTATATTGTGTACCAGTTGGTGTGTTCCTCGTCTGCAAAACAAGAGCAAAGGTTTTAGGACTTAAATTGCTTGATTTCCATGGAAGAGCTATGTAGAACACTATGCTTTGCTGTTATTGTGTTGGTTTTCTCAAGACACAAGTCTTGTTGGTTGTCTGAGTTTCCAGCGAGCAGAAAAGCTGCTGCAGACACTTTCTTGCCCCTTTTCCACAAGTGAAGTATATTTTGTACCAGTTGGTGTATTCCTCGTCTGCAGAGCAAGAGCAAAGGTTTTAGGATCTAAATTGCTTGTTTTCCATGGAAGAGCTATGTAGAACACTATGCTTTGCTGTTGCTGTGTTGGTTTTCTAAAGACACAAACCGTGTTTGTTCCCTGTGTTTTCAGCAAGCAGAGAAGCTGCTGCAGACACTTTCTTGCCCCTTTTCCACAAGTGAAGTATATTTTGTACCAGTTTGTGTATTCTTCGTCTGCAGAGCAAGAGCAAAGGTTTTAGGATCTAAATTGCTTGTTTTCCATGGAAGAGCTATGTAGAACACTATGCTTTGCTGTTGCTGTGTTGGTTTTCTAAAGACACAAACCCTGTTTGTTCCCTGTGTTTTCAGCAAGCAGAGAAGCTGCTGCAGACACTTTCTTGCCCCTTTTCCACAAGTGAAGTATATTTTGTACCAGTTGGTGTATTCCACGTCTGCAGAGCAAGAGCAAAGGTTTTAGGATCTAAATTGCTTGTTTTCCATGGAAGAGCTATGTAGAACACTGTGCTTTGCTGTTGCTGTGTTGGTTTTCTCAAGACACAAGCCCTGTTTGTTCCCTGTGTTTGCAGCAAGCAGAGAAGCTGCTGCAGACACTTTCTTGCCCCTTTTCCACAAGTGAAGTATATTTTGTACCAGTTGGTGTATTCCTCGTCTGCAGAGCAAGAGCAAAGGTGTTAGGACCTAAATTGCTTGATTTCCATGGAAGAGCTCTGTAGAACACTATGCTTTGCTGTTGCTGTGTCGGTTTTCTCAAGAAACAAACCCTGTTTGTTCTCTGTACTTGCAGCGAGCAGAGAAGCTCTTAAAGACACGTACCTGCTTTCTCCACTACTGACGTATATTTTGTACCAGTTGGTGTATTCCTCGTCTGGAGAGCAGGAGCAAAGGTTTTAGGACCTAAATTGCTTGATTTCCTTGGAAGAGATATGTAGAACACTGTGCTTTGCTGTTACTGTGTTGGTTTTCTCAAGACACAAGCCTTGTTAGTTGTATGTGTTTCCAGCGAGCAGAGAAGCTGCTGCAGACACTTTCTTGCCCCTTTTCCACAAGTGAAGTATATTTTGTACCAGTTGGTGTATTCCTCGTCTGCAGAGCAAGAGCAAAGGTTTTAGGATCTAAATTGCTTGTTTTCCATGGAAGAGCTCTGTAGAACACTATGGTTTTCGGTTGCTGTGTTTGTTTTCTCAAGACACAAGCCCTGTTTGTTCCCTGTGTTTTCAGCAAGCAGAGAAGCTGCTGCAGACACTTTCTTGCTCCTTTTCCACTAGTGAAGTATATTTTGTACCAGTTGGTGTATTCCTCGTCTGGAGAGCAGGAGCAAAGGTTTTAGGACCTAAATTGCTTGATTTCCTTGGAAGAGATATGTAGAACACTGTGCTTTGCTGTTGCTGTGTTGGTTTTCTCAAGACACAAACCCTGTTTGTTCCCTGTGTTTTCAGCAAGCAGAGAAGCTGCTGCAGACACTTTCTTGCCCCTTTTCCACAAGTGAAGTATATTTTGTACCAGTTGGTGTATTCCTCGTCTGCAGAGCAAGAGCAAAGGTTTTAGGATCTAAATTGCTTGTTTTCCATGGAAGAGCTATGTAGAACACTATGCTTTGCTGTTGCTGTGTTGGTTTTCTAAAGACACAAACCCTGTTTGTTCTCTGTGTTTTCAGCAAGCAGAGAAGCTGCTGCAGACACTTTCTTGCTCCTTTTCCACTAGTGAAGTATATTTTGTACCAGTTGGTGTATTCCTCGTCTGGAGAGCAGGAGCAAAGGTTTTAGGACCTAAATTGCTTGATTTCCTTGGAAGAGATATGTAGAACACTGTGCTTTGCTGTTGCTGTGTTGGTTTTCTCAAGACACAAACCCTGTTTGTTCCCTGTGTTTTCAGCAAGCAGAGAAGCTGCTGCAGACACTTTCTTGCCCCTTTTCCACAAGTGAAGTATATTTTGTACCAGTTGGTGTATTCCTCGTCTGCAGAGCAAGAGCAAAGGTTTTAGGATCTAAATTGCTTGTTTTCCATGGAAGAGCTATGTAGAACACTGTGCTTTGCTGTTGCTGTGTTGGTTTTTCTCAAGACACAAGTCCTGTTGGTTGTCTGTGTTAGCAGCAAGCAGAGAAGCTGCTGCAGACACTTTCTTGCCCCTTTTTCCACAAGTGAAGTATATTTTGTACCAGTTGGTGTATTCCTCGTCTGCAGAGCAAGAGCAAAGGTGTTAGGACCTAAATTGCTTGATTTCCATGGAATAGCTCTGTAGA
The DNA here is from genome assembly GCF_021018805.1 of Prinia subflava. Taxonomy (NCBI): domain Eukaryota; kingdom Metazoa; phylum Chordata; class Aves; order Passeriformes; family Cisticolidae; genus Prinia; species Prinia subflava. The sequence goes on along the minus strand of NW_026960879.1, from coordinate 4,536 downwards.
ACACTATGCTTTGCTGTTGCTGTGTCGGTTTTCTCAAGAAACAAACCCTGTTTGTTCTCTGTACTTGCAGCGAGCAGAGAAGCTCTTAAAGACACGTACCTGCTTTCTCCACTACTGACGTATATTTTGTACCAGTTGGTGTATTCCTCGTCTGGAGAGCAGGAGCAAAGGTTTTAGGACCTAAATTGCTTGATTTCCTTGGAAGAGATATGTAGAACACTGTGCTTTGCTGTTACTGTGTTGGTTTTCTCAAGACACAAGCCTTGTTAGTTGTATGTGTTTCCAGCGAGCAGAAAAGCTGCTGCAGACACTTTCTTGCCCCTTTTCCACAAGTGAAGTATATTTTGTACCAGTTGGTGTATTCCTCGTCTGCAGAGCAAGAGCAAAGGTTTTAGGATCTAAATTGCTTGTATTCCATGGAAGAGCTATGTAGAACACTATGCTTTGCTGTTGCTGTGTTGGTTTTCTCAAGACACAAGCCCTGTTTGTTCTCTGTGTTTTCAGCAAGCAGAGAAGCTGCTGCAGACACTTTCTTGCTCCTTTTCCACTAGTGAAGTATATTTTGTACCAGTTGGTGTATTCCTCGTCTGCAGAGCAAGAGCAAAGGTTTTAGGATCTAAATTGCTTGTTTTCCATGGAAGAGCTCTGTAGAACACTATGCTTTGCTGTTGCTGTGTTGGTTTTCTCAAGACACAAGTCCTGTTGGTTGTCTGTGTTTGCAGCAAGCAGAGAAGCTGCTGCAGACACTTTCTTGCCCCTTTTTCACAAGTGAAGTATATTTTGTACCAGTTGGTGTATTCCTCGTCTGCAGAGCAAGAGCAAAGGTGTTAGGACCTAAATTGCTTGATTTCCATGGAAGAGCTCTGTAGAACACTATGCTTTGCTGTTGCTGTGTCGGTTTTCTCAAGAAACAAACCCTGTTTGTTCTCTGTACTTGCAGCGAGCAGAGAAGCTCTTGAAGACACGTACCTGCTTTCTCCACTACTGACGTATATTTTGTACCAGTTGGTGTATTCCTCGTCTGGAGAGCAGGAGCAAAGGTTTTAGGACCTAAATTGCTTGATTTCCTTGGAAGAGATATGTAGAACACTGTGCTTTGCTGTTGCTGTGTTGGTTTTCTCAAGACACAAGCCTTGTTAGTTGTATGTGTTTCCAGCGAGCAGAAAAGCTGCTGCAGACACTTTCTTGCCCCTTTTCCACAAGTGAAGTATATTTTGTACCAGTTGGTGTATTCCTCGTCTGCAGAGCAAGAGCAAAGGTTTTAGGATCTAAATTGCTTGTTTTCCATGGAAGAGCTATGTAGAACACTATGGTTTTCGGTTGCTGTGTTTGTTTTCTCAAGACACAAGCCCTGTTTGTTCTCTGTGTTTTCAGCAAGCAGAGAAGCTGCTGCAGACACTTTCTTGCTCCTTTTCCACTAGTGAAGTATATTTTGTACCAGTTTGTGTATTCCTCGTCTGCAGAGCAAGAGCAAAGGTTTTAGGATCTAAATTGCTTGTTTTCCATGGAAGAGCTATGTAGAACACTATGCTTTGCTGTTGCTGTGTTGGTTTTCTCAAGACACAAGTCCTGTTGGTTGTCTGTGTTTGCAGCAAGCAGAGAAGCTCTTAAAGACACGTACCTGCTTTCTCCACTACTGACGTATATTTTGTACCAGTTGGTGTATTCCTCGTCTGGAGAGCAGGAGCAAAGGTTATAGGACCTAAATTGCTTGATTTCCTTGGAAGAGATATGTAGAACACTGTGCTTTGCTGTTACTGTGTTGGTTTTCTCAAGACACAAGCCTTGTTAGTTGTATGTGTTTCCAGCGAGCAGAAAAGCTGCTGCAGACACTTTCTTGCCCCTTTTCCACAAGTGAAGTATATTTTGTACCAGTTGGTGTATTCCTCGTCTGCAGAGCAAGAGCAAAGGTTTTAGGATCTAAATTGCTTGTTTTCCATGGAAGAGCTATGTAGAACACTATGCTTTGCTGTTGCTGTGTTGGTTTTCTCAAGACACAAGTCCTGTTTGTTCTCTGTGTTTTCAGCAAGCAGAGAAGCTGCTGCAGACACTTTCTTGCTCCTTTTCCACTAGTGAAGTATATTTTGTACCAGTTTGTGTATTCCTCGTCTGCAGAGCAAGAGCAAAGGGTTTTAGGATCTAAATTGCTTGTTTTCCATGGAAGAGCTATGTAGAACATTGTGCTTTGCTGTTGCTGTGTTGGGTTTTCTCAAGACACAAGTCCTGTTGGGTTGTCTGTGTTTGCAGCTAAGCAGAGAAGCTGCTGCAGACACTTTCTTGCCCCTTTTCCACAAGTGAAGTATATTTTGTACCAGTTGGTGTATTCCTCGTCTGCAGAGCAAGAGCAAAGGTGTTAGGACCTAATTGCTTGATTTCCATGGATAGAGCTCTGTAGAACACTATGCTTTGCTGTTGCTGTGTCGGTTTTCTCAAGACACAAACCCTGTTTGTTCTCTGTACTTGCAGCGAGCAGAGAAGCTCTTAAAGACACGTACCTGCTTTCTCCACTACTGACGTATATTTTGTACCAGTTGGTGTATTCCTCGTCTGGAGAGCAGGAGCAAAGGTTTTAGGACCTAAATTGCTTGATTTCCTTGGAAGAAGATATGTAGAACACTGTGCTTTGCTGGTTACTGTGTTGGTTTTCTCAAGACACAAGCCTTGTTAGTTGTATGTGTTTCAGCGAGCAGAAAAGCTGCTGCAGACACTTTCTTGCCCCCTTTTCCACAAGTGAAGTATATTTTGTACCAGTTGGTGTATTCCTCGTCTGCAGAGCAAGAGCAAAGTTTTTAGGATCTAAATTGCTTGTATTCCATGGAAGAGCTATGTAGAACACTATGCTTTGCTGTTGCTGTGTTGGTTTTCTCAAGACACAAGTCCTGTTTGTTCTCTGTGTTTTCAGCAAGCAGAGAAGCTGCTGCAGACACTTCTTGCTCCTTTTCCACTAGTGAAGTATATTTTGTACCAGTTTGTGTATTCCTCGTCTGCAGAGCAAGAGCAAAGGTTTTAGGATCTAAATTGCTTGTTTTCCATGGAAGAGCTCTGTAGAACACTATGCTTTGCTGTTGCTGTGTTGGTTTTCTCAAGACACAAGTCCTGTTGGTTGTCTGTGTTTTGCAGCAAGCAGAGAAGCTGCTGCAGACACTTTCTTGCCCCTTTTTCACAGAGTGAAGTATATTTTGTACCAGTTGGTGTATTCCTCGTCTGCAGAGCAAGAGCAAAGGTGTTAGGACCTAAATTGCTTGATTTCCATGGAAGAGCTCTGTAGAACACTATGCTTTGCTGTTGCTGTGTCGGTTTTCTCAAGAAACAAACCCTGTTTGTTCTCTGTACTTGCAGCGAGCAGAGAAGCTCTTGAAGACACGTACCTGCTTTCTCCACTACTGACGTATATTTTGTACCAAGTTGGTGTGTATTCCTCGTCTGGAGCGCAGGAGCAAAGGTTTTAGGACCTAAATTGCTTGATTTCCTTGGAAGAGATATGTAGAAGCACTGTGCTTTGCTGTTGCTGTGTTGGTTTTCTCAAGACACAAGCCTTGTTAGTTGTATGTGTTTCCCAGCGAGCAGAAAAGCTGCTGCAGACCACTTTCTTGCCCCTTTTCCACAAGGTGAAGAATATTTTGTACCAGTTGGTGTATTCCTCGTCTGCAGAGCAAGAGCAAAGGTTTTAGGATCTAAATGCTTGTTTTCCATGGAAGAGCTATGTAGAACACTATGGTTTTCGGTTGCTGTGTTTGTTTTCTCAAGACACAAAGCCCCTGTTTGTCTCTGTGTTTTCAGCAAGCGCAGAGAGTGCTCGCAGACACTTTCTGCTCCTTTTCCATCTAGTGGAAGTATATTTTGTACCAGTTTGTGTATTCCTCGTCTGCAGAGCAGAGCAAAGGTTTTAGGATCTAAATTGCGTTGTTTTCCATGGAAGAGCTATGTAGAACACTATGCTTTGCTGTTGCTGTGTTGGTTTTCTCAAGACACAAGTCCTGTTGGTTGTCGGTGGTTTGCAGCAAGCAGAGAAGCTCTTGAAGACACGTACCTGCTTTCTCCACTACTGACGGTATATTTTGTACCAGTTGGTGTGTTCCTCGTCTGCAAAGCAAGAGCAAAGGTTTTAGGACTTAAATTGCTTGATTTCCATGGAAGAGCTATGTAGAACACTATGCTTTGCTGTTATTGTGTTGGTTTTCTCAAGACACAAGTCTTGTTGGTTGTCCTGAGTTTCCAGCGAGCAGAGAAAGCTGCTGCAGACACTTTCTTGCCCCTTTTCCACAAGTGAAGTATATTTTGTACCAGTTGGTGTATTCCTCGTCTGCAGAGCAAGAGCAAAGGTTTTAGGATCTAAATTGCTTGTTTTCCATGGAAGAGCTCTGTAGAACACGATGCTTTGCTGTTGCTGTGTTGGTTTTCTAAAGACACAAACCCTGTTTGTTCCCTGTGTTTCAGCAAGCAGAGAAGCTGCTGCAGACACTTTCTTGCCCCTTTTCCACAAGTGAAGTATATTTTGTACCAGTTTGTGTATTCCTCTTCTGCGAGAGCAAGCGA
>NW_026960878.1:0-32102 GCF_021018805.1 Prinia subflava | reverse complement strand
TCTTGAAGACACGTACCTGCTTTCTCCACTACTGACGTATATTTTGTACCAGTTGGTGTATTCCTCGTCTGGAGAGCAGGAGCAAAGGTTTTAGGACCTAAATTGCTTGATTTCCTTGGAAGAGATATGTAGAACACTGTGCTTTGCTGTTACTGTGTTGGTTTTCTCAAGACACAAGTCCTGTTGGCTGTCTGTGTTTGCAGCAAGCAGAGAAGCTGCTGCAGACACTTTCTTGCTCCTTTTCCACTAGTGAAGTATATTTTGTACCAGTTGGTGTATTCCTCGTCTGCAGAGAAAGAGCAAAGGTTTTAGGATCTAAATTGCTTGTTTTCCATGGAAGAGCTATTAAGAACCCTATGGTTTTCGGTTGCTGTGTTTGTTTTCTCAAGACACAAGCCCTGTTTGTTCTCTGTGTTTTCAGCAAGCAGAGAAGCTGCTGCAGACACTTTCTTGCCCCTTTTCCACTAGTGAAGTATATTTTGTACCAGTTGGTGTATTCCTCGTCTGCAGAGCAAGTGCAAAGGTTTTAGGATCTAAATTGCTTGTTTTCCATGGAAGAGCTATGTAGAACACTATGCTTTGCTGTTGCTGTGTTGGTTTTCTCAAGACACAAGTCCTGTTGGTTGTCTGTGTTTGCAGCAAGCAGAGAAGCTGCTGCAGACACTTTCTTGCCCCTTTTCCACAAGTGAAGTATATTTTGTGCCAGTTGGTGTGTTCCTCCTCTGCAGAGCAAGAGCAAAGGTTTTAGGATCTAAATTGCTTGTTTTCCATGGAAGAGCTATGTAGAACACTATGCTTTGCTGTTGCTGTGTTGGTTTTCTCAAGACACAAGTCCTGTTGGTTGTCTGTGTTTGCAGCAAGCAGAGAAGCTGCTGCAGACACTTTCTTGCCCCTTTTCCACAAGTGAAGTATATTTTGTACCAGTTGGTGTATTCCTCGTCTGCAGAGCAAGAGCAAATATGTTAGGACCTAAATTACTTGATTTCCATGGAAGAGCTATGTAGAACACTATGCTTTGCTGTTGCTGTGTCGGTTTTCTCAAGAAACAAACCCTGTTTGTTCTCTGTACTTGCAGCAAGCAGAGAAGCTCTTGAAGACACGTACCTGCTTTCTCCACTACTGACGTATATTTTGTACCAGTTGGTGTATTCCTCGTCTGCAGAGCAAGAGCAAAGGTTTTAGGATCTAAATTGCTTGTTTTCCATGGAAGAGCTATTAAGAACACTATGCTTTGCTGTTGCTGTGTTGGTTTTCTAAAGACACAAGCCCTGTTTGTTCCCTGTGTTTTCAGCAAGCAGAGAAGCTGCTGCAGACACTTTCTTGCCCCTTTTCCACAAGTGAAGTATATTTTGTACCAGTTGGTGTGTTCCTCCTCTGCAGAGCAAGAGCAAAGGTTTTAGGATCTAAATTGCTTGTTTTCCATGGAAGAGCTATGTAGAACACTATGCTTTGCTGTTGCTGTGTTGGTTTTCTCAAGACACAAGCCCTGTTTGTTCCCTGTGTTTTCAGCAAGCAGAGAAGCTGCTGCAGACACTTTCTTGCCCCTTTTCCACAAGTGAAGTATATTTTGTACCAGTTGGTGTATTCCTCGTCTGCAGAGCAAGAGCAAAGGTTTTAGGATCTAAATTGCTTGTTTTCCATGGAAGAGCTATGTAGAACACTATGCTTTGCTGTTGCTGTGTTGGTTTTCTCAAGACACAAGTCCTGTTGGTTGTCTGTGTTTGCAGCAAGCAGAGAAGCTGCTGCAGACACTTTCTTGCTCCTTTTCCACTAGTGAAGTGTATTTTGTACCAGTTGGTGTATTCCTCGTCTGCAGAGCAAGAGCAAAGGTTTTAGGATCTAAATTGCTTGTTTTCCATGGAAGAGCTATGTAGAACACTATGCTTTGCTGTTGCTGTGTTGGTTTTCTCAAGACACAAGTCCTGTTGGTTGTCTGTGTTTGCAGCAAGCAGAGAAGCTCTTGAAGACACGTACCTGCTTTCTCCACTACTGACGTATATTTTGTACCAGTTGGTGTATTCCTCGTCTGGAGAGCAGGAGCAAAGGTTTTAGGACCTAAATTGCTTGATTTCCTTGGAAGAGATATGTAGAACACTGTGCTTTGCTGTTACTGTGTTGGTTTTCTCAAGACACAAGTCCTGTTGGTTGTCTGTGTTTGCAGCAAGCAGAGAAGCTGCTGAAGACACTTTCTTGCTCCTTTTCCACTAGTGAAGTATATTTTGTACCAGTTGGTGTATTCCTCGTCTGCAGAGCAAGAGCAAAGGTTTTAGGATCTAAATTGCTTGTTTTCCATGGAAGAGCTCTGTAGAACACTATGCTTTGCTGTTGCTGTGTTGGTTTTCTCAAGACACAAGCCCTGTTTGTTCTCTGTGTTTTCATCAAGCAGAGAAGCTGCTGCAGACACTTTCTTGCCCCTTTTCCACTAGTGAAGTATATTTTGTACCAGTTGGTGTATTCCTCGTCTGCAGAGCAAGAGCAAATATGTTAGGATCTAAATTGCTTGTTTTCCATGGAAGAGCTATGTAGAACACTATGCTTTGCTGTTGCTGTGTTGGTTTTCTAAAGACACAAGTCCTGTTTGTTCCCTGTGTTTTCAGCAAGCAGAGAAGCTGCTGCAGACACTTTCTTGCCCCTTTTCCACAAGTGAAGTATATTTTGTGCCAGTTGGTGTGTTCCTCCTCTGCAGAGCAAGAGCAAAGGTTTTAGGATCTAAATTGCTTGTTTTCCATGGAAGAGCTATGTAGAACACTATGCTTTGCTGTTGCTGTGTTGGTTTTCTCAAGACACAAGTCCTGTTGGTTGTCTGTGTTTGCAGCAAGCAGAGAAGCTGCTGCAGACACTTTCTTGCCCCTTTTCCACAAGTGAAGTATATTTTGTACCAGTTGGTGTATTCCTCGTCTGCAGAGCAAGAGCAAAGGTTTTAGGATCTAAATTGCTTGTTTTCCATGGAAGAGCTATGTAGAACACTATGCTTTGCTGTTGCTGTGTTGGTTTTCTCAAGACACAAGTCCTGCTGGTTGTCTGTGTTTGCAGCAAGCAGAGAAGCTGCTGCAGACACTTTCTTGCTCCTTTTCCACTAGTGAAGTGTATTTTGTACCAGTTGGTGTATTCCTCGTCTGCAGAGCAAGAGCAAATATGTTAGGACCTAAATTACTTGATTTCCATGGAAGAGCTCTGTAGAACACTATGCTTTGCTGTTGCTGTGTCGGTTTTCTCAAGAAACAAACCCTGTTTGTTCTCTGTACTTGCAGCGAGCAGAGAAGCTCTTGAAGACACGTACCTGCTTTCTCCACTACTGACGTATATTTTGTACCAGTTGGTGTATTCCTCGTCTGGAGAGCAGGAGCAAAGGTTTTAGGACCTAAATTGCTTGATTTCCTTGGAAGAGATATGTAGAACACTGTGCTTTGCTGTTACTGTGTTGGTTTTCTCAAGACACAAGTCCTGTTGGCTGTCTGTGTTTGCAGCAAGCAGAGAAGCTGCTGCAGACACTTTCTTGCTCCTTTTCCACTAGTGAAGTATATTTTGTACCAGTTGGTGTATTCCTCGTCTGCAGAGCAAGAGCAAAGGTTTTAGGATCTAAATTGCTTGTTTTCCATGGAAGAGCTATTAAGAACCCTATGGTTTTCGGGTGCTGTGTTTGTTTTCTCAAGACACAAGCCCTGTTTGTTCTCTGTGTTTTCAGCAAGCAGAGAAGCTGCTGCAGACACTTTCTTGCCCCTTTTCCACTAGTGAAGTATATTTTGTACCAGTTGGTGTATTCCTCGTCTGCAGAGCAAGAGCAAAGGTTTTAGGATCTAAATTGCTTGTTTTCCATGGAAGAGCTATGTAGAACACTATGCTTTGCTGTTGCTGTGTTGGTTTTCTAAAGACACAAGCCCTGTTTGTTCCCTGTGTTTTCAGCAAGCAGAGAAGCTGCTGCAGACACTTTCTTGCCCCTTTTCCACTAGTGAAGTATATTTTGTACCAGTTGGTGTATTCCTCGTCTGCAGAGCAAGTGCAAAGGTTTTAGGATCTAAATTGCTTGTTTTCCATGGAAGAGCTATGTAGAACACTATGCTTTGCTGTTGCTGTGTTGGTTTTCTAAAGACACAAGCCCTGTTTGTTCCCTGTGTTTTCAGCAAGCAGAGAAGCTGCTGCAGACACTTTCTTGCCCCTTTTCCACAAGTGAAGTATATTTTGTGCCAGTTGGTGTGTTCCTCTTCTGCAGAGCAAGAGCAAAGGTTTTAGGATCTAAATTGCTTGTTTTCCATGGAAGAGCTATGTAGAACACTATGCTTTGCTGTTGCTGTGTTGGTTTTCTCAAGACACAAGTCCTGTTGGTTGTCTGTGTTTGCAGCAAGCAGAGAAGCTGCTGCAGACACTTTCTTGCCCCTTTTCCACTAGTGAAGTATATTTTGTACCAGTTGGTGTATTCCTCCTCAGCAGAGCAAGAGCAAAGGTTTTAGGATCTAAATTGCTTGTTTTCCATGGAAGAGCTCTGTAGAACACTATGCTTTGCTTTTGCTGTGTTGGTTTTCTCAAGACACAAGTCCTGTTGGTTGTCTGTGTTTGCAGCAAGCAGAGAAGCTGCTGCAGACACTTTCTTGCTCCTTTTCCACTAGTGAAGTGTATTTTGTACCAGTTGGTGTATTCCTCGTCTGCAGAGCAAGAGCAAATATGTTAGGACCTAAATTACTTGATTTCCATGGAAGAGCTCTGTAGAACACTATGCTTTGCTGTTGCTGTGTCGGTTTTCTCAAGAAACAAACCCTGTTTGTTCTCTGTACTTGCAGCGAGCAGAGAAGCTCTTGAAGACACGTACCTGCTTTCTCCACTACTGACGTATATTTTGTACCAGTTGGTGTATTCCTCGTCTGGAGAGCAGGAGCAAAGGTTTTAGGACCTAAATTGCTTGATTTCCTTGGAAGAGATATGTAGAACACTGTGCTTTGCTGTTACTGTGTTGGTTTTCTCAAGACACAAGTCCTGTTGGCTGTCTGTGTTTGCAGCAAGCAGAGAAGCTGCTGCAGACACTTTCTTGCTCCTTTTCCACTAGTGAAGTATATTTTGTACCAGTTGGTGTATTCCTCGTCTGCAGAGAAAGAGCAAAGGTTTTAGGATCTAAATTGCTTGTTTTCCATGGAAGAGCTATTAAGAACCCTATGGTTTTCGGTTGCTGTGTTTGTTTTCTCAAGACACAAGCCCTGTTTGTTCTCTGTGTTTTCAGCAAGCAGAGAAGCTGCTGCAGACACTTTCTTGCCCCTTTTCCACTAGTGAAGTATATTTTGTACCAGTTGGTGTATTCCTCGTCTGCAGAGCAAGAGCAAAGGTTTTAGGATCTAAATTGCTTGTTTTCCATGGAAGAGCTATGTAGAACACTATGCTTTGCTGTTGCTGTGTTGGTTTTCTAAAGACACAAGCCCTGTTTGTTCCCTGTGTTTTCAGCAAGCAGAGAAGCTGCTGCAGACACTTTCTTGCCCCTTTTCCACTAGTGAAGTATATTTTGTACCAGTTGGTGTATTCCTCGTCTGCAGAGCAAGTGCAAAGGTTTTAGGATCTAAATTGCTTGTTTTCCATGGAAGAGCTATGTAGAACACTATGCTTTGCTGTTGCTGTGTTGGTTTTTCCAAGACACAAGTCCTGTTGGTTGTCTGTGTTTGCAGCAAGCAGAGAAGCTGCTGCAGACACTTTCTTGCCCCTTTTCCACAAGTGAAGTATATTTTGTACCAGTTGGTGTATTCCTCCTCAGCAGAGCAAGAGCAAAGGTTTTAGGATCTAAATTGCTTGTTTTCCATGGAAGAGCTATGTAGAACACTATGCTTTGCTGTTGCTGTGTTGGTTTTCTCAAGACACAAGTCCTGTTGGTTGTCTGTGTTTGCAGCAAGCAGAGAAGCTGCTGCAGACACTTTCTTGCCCCTTTTCCACAAGTGAAGTATATTTTGTGCCAGTTGGTGTGTTCCTCCTCTGCAGAGCAAGAGCAAAGGTTTTAGGATCTAAATTGCTTGTTTTCCATGGAAGAGCTATGTAGAACACTATGCTTTGCTGTTGCTGTGTTGGTTTTCTCAAGACACAAGTCCTGTTGGTTGTCTGTGTTTGCAGCAAGCAGAGAAGCTGCTGCAGACACTTTCTTGCCCCTTTTCCACAAGTGAAGTATATTTTGTACCAGTTGGTGTATTCCTCGTCTGCAGAGCAAGAGCAAATATGTTAGGACCTAAATTGCTTGTTTTCCATGGAAGAGCTCTGTAGAACACTATGCTTTGCTGTTGCTGTGTCGGTTTTCTCAAGAAACAAACCCTGTTTGTTCTCTGTACTTGCAGCGAGCAGAGAAGCTCTTGAAGACACGTACCTGCTTTCTCCACTACTGACGTATATTTTGTACCAGTTGGTGTATTCCTCGTCTGGAGAGCAGGAGCAAAGGTTTTAGGACCTAAATTGCTTGATTTCCTTGGAAGAGATATGTAGAACACTGTGCTTTGCTGTTACTGTGTTGGTTTTCTCAAGACACAAGTCCTGTTGGTTGTCTGTGTTTGCAGCAAGCAGAGAAGCTGCTGCAGACACTTTCTTGCTCCTTTTCCACTAGTGAAGTATATTTTGTACCAGTTGGTGTATTCCTCGTCTGCAGAGCAAGAGCAAAGGTTTTAGGATCTAAATTGCTTGTTTTCCATGGAAGAGCTCTGTAGAACACTATGCTTTGCTGTTGCTGTGTTGGTTTTCTCAAGACACAAGCCCTGTTTGTTCTCTGTGTTTTCAGCAAGCAGAGAAGCTGCTGCAGACACTTTCTTGCCCCTTTTCCACTAGTGAAGTATATTTTGTACCAGTTGGTGTATTCCTCGTCTGCAGAGCAAGTGCAAAGGTTTTAGGATCTAAATTGCTTGTTTTCCATGGAAGAGCTCTGTAGAACACTATGCTTTGCTGTTGCTGTGTTGGTTTTCTAAAGACACAAGCCCTGTTTGTTCCCTGTGTTTTCAGCAAGCAGAGAAGCTGCTGCAGACACTTTCTTGCCCCTTTTCCACAAGTGAAGTATATTTTGTGCCAGTTGGTGTGTTCCTCCTCTGCAGAGCAAGAGCAAAGGTTTTAGGATCTAAATTGCTTGTTTTCCATGGAAGAGCTATGTAGAACACTATGCTTTGCTGTTGCTGTGTTGGTTTTCTCAAGACACAAGTCCTGTTGGTTGTCTGTGTTTGCAGCAAGCAGAGAAGCTGCTGCAGACACTTTCTTGCCCCTTTTCCACAAGTGAAGTATATTTTGTACCAGTTGGTGTATTCCTCGTCTGCAGAGCAAGAGCAAATATGTTAGGACCTAAATTACTTGATTTCCATGGAAGAGCTCTGTAGAACACTATGCTTTGCTGTTGCTGTGTCGGTTTTCTCAAGAAACAAACCCTGTTTGTTCTCTGTACTTGCAGCGAGCAGAGAAGCTCTTGAAGACACGTACCTGCTTTCTCCACTACTGACGTATATTTTGTACCAGTTGGTGTATTCCTCGTCTGGAGAGCAGGAGCAAAGGTTTTAGGACCTAAATTGCTTGATTTCCTTGGAAGAGATATGTAGAACACTGTGCTTTGCTGTTACTGTGTTGGTTTTCTCAAGACACAAGTCCTGTTGGTTGTCTGTGTTTGCAGCAAGCAGAGAAGCTGCTGCAGACACTTTCTTGCTCCTTTTCCACTAGTGAAGTATATTTTGTACCAGTTGGTGTATTCCTCGTCTGCAGAGCAAGTGCAAAGGTTTTAGGATCTAAATTGCTTGTTTTCCATGGAAGAGCTCTGTAGAACACTATGCTTTGCTGTTGCTGTGTTGGTTTTCTCAAGACACAAGTCCTGTTGGTTGTCTGTGTTTGCAGCAAGCAGAGAAGCTGCTGCAGACACTTTCTTGCCCCTTTTCCACAAGTGAAGTATATTTTGTGCCAGTTGGTGTGTTCCTCCTCTGCAGAGCAAGAGCAAAGGTTTTAGGATCTAAATTGCTTGTTTTCCATGGAAGAGCTATGTAGAACACTATGCTTTGCTGTTGCTGTGTTGGTTTTCTCAAGACACAAGTCCTGTTGGTTGTCTGTGTTTGCAGCAAGCAGAGAAGCTGCTGCAGACACTTTCTTGCCCCTTTTCCACAAGTGAAGTATATTTTGTACCAGTTGGTGTATTCCTCGTCTGCAGAACAAGAGCAAATATGTTAGGATCTAAATTGCTTGTTTTCCATGGAAGAGCTCTGTAGAACACTATGCTTTGCTGTTGCTGTGTCGGTTTTCTCAAGAAACAAACCCTGTTTGTTCTCTGTACTTGCAGCGAGCAGAGAAGCTCTTGAAGACACGTACCTGCTTTCTCCACTACTGACGTATATTTTGTACCAGTTGGTGTATTCCTCGTCTGGAGAGCAGGAGCAAAGGTTTTAGGACCTAAATTGCTTGATTTCCTTGGAAGAGATATGTAGAACACTGTGCTTTGCTGTTACTGTGTTGGTTTTCTCAAGACACAAGTCCTGTTGGTTGTCTGTGTTTGCAGCAAGCAGAGAAGCTGCTGCAGACACTTTCTTGCTCCTTTTCCACTAGTGAAGTATATTTTGTACCAGTTGGTGTATTCCTCGTCTGCAGAGCAAGAGCAAAGGTTTTAGGATCTAAATTGCTTGTTTTCCATGGAAGAGCTATTAAGAACACTATGGTTTTCGGTTGCTGTGTTTGTTTTCTCAAGACACAAGCCCTGTTTGTTCTCTGTGTTTTCAGCAAGCAGAGAAGCTGCTGCAGACACTTTCTTGCCCCTTTTCCACTAGTGAAGTATATTTTGTACCAGTTGGTGTATTCCTCGTCTGCAGAGCAAGTGCAAAGGTTTTAGGATCTAAATTGCTTGTTTTCCATGGAAGAGCTATGTAGAACACTATGCTTTGCTGTTGCTGTGTTGGTTTTCTAAAGACACAAGCCCTGTTTGTTCCCTGTGTTTTCAGCAAGCAGAGAAGCTGCTGCAGACACTTTCTTGCCCCTTTTCCACAAGTGAAGTATATTTTGTGCCAGTTGGTGTGTTCCTCCTCTGCAGAGCAAGAGCAAAGGTTTTAGGATCTAAATTGCTTGTTTTCCATGGAAGAGCTATGTAGAACACTATGCTTTGCTGTTGCTGTGTTGGTTTTCTCAAGACACAAGTCCTGTTGGTTGTCTGTGTTTGCAGCAAGCAGAGAAGCTGCTGCAGACACTTTCTTGCCCCTTTTCCACAAGTGAAGTATATTTTGTACCAGTTGGTGTATTCCTCGTCTGCAGAGCAAGAGCAAAGGTTTTAGGATCTAAATTGCTTGTTTTCCATGGAAGAGCTATGTAGAACACTATGCTTTGCTGTTGCTGTGTTGGTTTTCTCAAGACACAAGTCCTGTTGGTTGTCTGTGTTTGCAGCAAGCAGAGAAGCTGCTGCAGACACTTTCTTGCCCCTTTTCCACAAGTGAAGTATATTTTGTACCAGTTGGTGTATTCCTCGTCTGCAGAGCAAGAGCAAATATGTTAGGACCTAAATTACTTGATTTCCATGGAAGAGCTCTGTAGAACACTATGCTTTGCTGTTGCTGTGTCGGTTTTCTCAAGAAACAAACCCTGTTTGTTCTCTGTACTTGCAGCGAGCAGAGAAGCTCTTGAAGACACGTACCTGCTTTCTCCACTACTGACGTATATTTTGTACCAGTTGGTGTATTCCTCGTCTGGAGAGCAGGAGCAAAGGTTTTAGGACCTAAATTGCTTGATTTCCTTGGAAGAGATATGTAGAACACTGTGCTTTGCTGTTACTGTGTTGGTTTTCTCAAGACACAAGTCCTGTTGGTTGTCTGTGTTTGCAGCAAGCAGAGAAGCTGCTGCAGACACTTTCTTGCTCCTTTTCCACTAGTGAAGTATATTTTGTACCAGTTGGTGTATTCCTCGTCTGCAGAGCAAGAGCAAAGGTTTTAGGATCTAAATTGCTTGTTTTCCATGGAAGAGCTATTAAGAACACTATGCTTTGCTGTTGCTGTGTTTGTTTTCTCAAGACACAAGCCCTGTTTGTTCTCTGTGTTTTCAGCAAGCAGAGAAGCTGCTGCAGACACTTTCTTGCCCCTTTTCCACTAGTGAAGTATATTTTGTACCAGTTGGTGTATTCCTCGTCTGCAGAGCAAGAGCAAATATGTTAGGATCTAAATTGCTTGTTTTCCATGGAAGAGCTATGTAGAACACTATGCTTTGCTGTTGCTGTGTTGGTTTTCTCAAGACACAAGTCCTGTTGGTTGTCTGTGTTTGCAGCAAGCAGAGAAGCTGCTGCAGACACTTTCTTGCCCCTTTTCCACAAGTGAAGTATATTTTGTGCCAGTTGGTGTGTTCCTCCTCTGCAGAGCAAGAGCAAAGGTTTTAGGATCTAAATTGCTTGTTTTCCATGGAAGAGCTATGTAGAACACTATGCTTTGCTGTTGCTGTGTTGGTTTTCTCAAGACACAAGTCCTGTTGGTTGTCTGTGTTTGCAGCAAGCAGAGAAGCTGCTGCAGACACTTTCTTGCCCCTTTTCCACAAGTGAAGTATATTTTGTACCAGTTGGTGTATTCCTCGTCTGCAGAGCAAGAGCAAAGGTTTTAGGATCTAAATTGCTTGTTTTCCATGGAAGAGCTATGTAGAACACTATGCTTTGCTGTTGCTGTGTTGGTTTTCTCAAGACACAAGTCCTGTTGGTTGTCTGTGTTTGCAGCAAGCAGAGAAGCTGCTGCAGACACTTTCTTGCTCCTTTTCCACTAGTGAAGTGTATTTTGTACCAGTTGGTGTATTCCTCGTCTGCAGAGCAAGAGCAAAGGTTTTAGGATCTAAATTGCTTGTTTTCCATGGAAGAGCTATGTAGAACACTATGCTTTGCTGTTGCTGTGTTGGTTTTCTCAAGACACAAGTCCTGTTGGTTGTCTGTGTTTGCAGCAAGCAGAGAAGCTCTTGAAGACACGTACCTGCTTTCTCCACTACTGACGTATATTTTGTACCAGTTGGTGTATTCCTCGTCTGGAGAGCAGGAGCAAAGGTTTTAGGACCTAAATTGCTTGATTTCCTTGGAAGAGATATGTAGAACACTGTGCTTTGCTGTTACTGTGTTGGTTTTCTCAAGACACAAGTCCTGTTGGTTGTCTGTGTTTGCAGCAAGCAGAGAAGCTGCTGAAGACACTTTCTTGCTCCTTTTCCACTAGTGAAGTATATTTTGTACCAGTTGGTGTATTCCTCGTCTGCAGAGCAAGAGCAAAGGTTTTAGGATCTAAATTGCTTGTTTTCCATGGAAGAGCTATTAAGAACACTATGCTTTGCTGTTGCTGTGTTGGTTTTCTCAAGACACAAGCCCTGTTTGTTCTCTGTGTTTTCAGCAAGCAGAGAAGCTGCTGCAGACACTTTCTTGCCCCTTTTCCACTAGTGAAGTATATTTTGTACCAGTTGGTGTATTCCTCGTCTGCAGAGCAAGAGCAAATATGTTAGGATCTAAATTGCTTGTTTTCCATGGAAGAGCTATGTAGAACACTATGCTTTGCTGTTGCTGTGTTGGTTTTCTAAAGACACAAGCCCTGTTTGTTCCCTGTGTTTTCAGCAAGCAGAGAAGCTGCTGCAGACACTTTCTTGCCCCTTTTCCACAAGTGAAGTATATTTTGTGCCAGTTGGTGTGTTCCTCCTCTGCAGAGCAAGAGCAAAGGTTTTAGGATCTAAATTGCTTGTTTTCCATGGAAGAGCTATGTAGAACACTATGCTTTGCTGTTGCTGTGTTGGTTTTCTCAAGACACAAGTCCTGTTGGTTGTCTGTGTTTGCAGCAAGCAGAGATGCTGCTGCAGACACTTTCTTGCTCCTTTTCCACTAGTGAAGTATATTTTGTACCAGTTGGTGTATTCCTCGTCTGCAGAGCAAGAGCAAAGGTTTTAGGATCTAAATTGCTTGTTTTCCATGGAAGAGCTATTAAGAACACTATGGTTTTCGGTTGCTGTGTTTGTTTTCTCAAGACACAAGCCCTGTTTGTTCTCTGTGTTTTCAGCAAGCAGAGAAGCTGCTGCAGACACTTTCTTGCCCCTTTTCCACTAGTGAAGTATATTTTGTACCAGTTGGTGTATTCCTCGTCTGCAGAGCAAGTGCAAAGGTTTTAGGATCTAAATTGCTTGTTTTCCATGGAAGAGCTATGTAGAACACTATGCTTTGCTGTTGCTGTGTTGGTTTTCTCAAGACACAAGTCCTGTTGGTTGTCTGTGTTTGCAGCAAGCAGAGAAGCTGCTGCAGACACTTTCTTGCCCCTTTTCCACAAGTGAAGTATATTTTGTGCCAGTTGGTGTGTTCCTCCTCTGCAGAGCAAGAGCAAAGGTTTTAGGATCTAAATTGCTTGTTTTCCATGGAAGAGCTATGTAGAACACTATGCTTTGCTGTTGCTGTGTTGGTTTTCTCAAGACACAAGTCCTGTTGGTTGTCTGTGTTTGCAGCAAGCAGAGAAGCTGCTGCAGACACTTTCTTGCCCCTTTTCCACAAGTGAAGTATATTTTGTACCAGTTGGTGTATTCCTCGTCTGCAGAGCAAGAGCAAATATGTTAGGACCTAAATTACTTGATTTCCATGGAAGAGCTATGTAGAACACTATGCTTTGCTGTTGCTGTGTCGGTTTTCTCAAGAAACAAACCCTGTTTGTTCTCTGTACTTGCAGCAAGCAGAGAAGCTCTTGAAGACACGTACCTGCTTTCTCCACTACTGACGTATATTTTGTACCAGTTGGTGTATTCCTCGTCTGGAGAGCAGGAGCAAAGGTTTTAGGACCTAAATTGCTTGATTTCCTTGGAAGAGATATGTAGAACACTGTGCTTTGCTGTTACTGTGTTGGTTTTCTCAAGACACAAGTCCTGTTGGTTGTCTGTGTTTGCAGCAAGCAGAGAAGCTGCTGCAGACACTTTCTTGCTCCTTTTCCACTAGTGAAGTGTATTTTGTACCAGTTGGTGTATTCCTCGTCTGCAGAGCAAGAGCAAAGGTTTTAGGATCTAAATTGCTTGTTTTCCATGGAAGAGCTATTAAGAACACTATGCTTTGCTGTTGCTGTGTTGGTTTTCTAAAGACACAAGCCCTGTTTGTTCCCTGTGTTTTCAGCAAGCAGAGAAGCTGCTGCAGACACTTTCTTGCCCCTTTTCCACAAGTGAAGTATATTTTGTACCAGTTGGTGTGTTCCTCCTCTGCAGAGCAAGAGCAAAGGTTTTAGGATCTAAATTGCTTGTTTTCCATGGAAGAGCTATGTAGAACACTATGCTTTGCTGTTGCTGTGTTGGTTTTCTCAAGACACAAGCCCTGTTGGTTCCCTGTGTTTGCAGCAAGCAGAGAAGCTGCTGCAGACACTTTCTTGCCCCTTTTCCACAAGTGAAGTATATTTTGTACCAGTTGGTGTATTCCTCGTCTGCAGAGCAAGAGCAAAGGTTTTAGGATCTAAATTGCTTGTTTTCCATGGAAGAGCTATGTAGAACACTATGCTTTGCTGTTGCTGTGTTGGTTTTCTCAAGACACAAGTCCTGTTGGTTGTCTGTGTTTGCAGCAAGCAGAGAAGCTGCTGCAGACACTTTCTTGCTCCTTTTCCACTAGTGAAGTGTATTTTGTACCAGTTGGTGTATTCCTCGTCTGCAGAGCAAGAGCAAAGGTTTTAGGATCTAAATTGCTTGTTTTCCATGGAAGAGCTATGTAGAACACTATGCTTTGCTGTTGCTGTGTTGGTTTTCTCAAGACACAAGTCCTGTTGGTTGTCTGTGTTTGCAGCAAGCAGAGAAGCTCTTGAAGACACGTACCTGCTTTCTCCACTACTGACGTATATTTTGTACCAGTTGGTGTATTCCTCGTCTGGAGAGCAGGAGCAAAGGTTTTAGGACCTAAATTGCTTGATTTCCTTGGAAGAGATATGTAGAACACTGTGCTTTGCTGTTACTGTGTTGGTTTTCTCAAGACACAAGTCCTGTTGGTTGTCTGTGTTTGCAGCAAGCAGAGAAGCTGCTGAAGACACTTTCTTGCTCCTTTTCCACTAGTGAAGTATATTTTGTACCAGTTGGTGTATTCCTCGTCTGCAGAGCAAGAGCAAAGGTTTTAGGATCTAAATTGCTTGTTTTCCATGGAAGAGCTATTAAGAACACTATGCTTTGCTGTTGCTGTGTTGGTTTTCTCAAGACACAAGCCCTGTTTGTTCTCTGTGTTTTCAACAAGCAGAGAAGCTGCTGCAGACACTTTCTTGCCCCTTTTCCACTAGTGAAGTATATTTTGTACCAGTTGGTGTGTTCCTCGTCTGCAGAGCAAGAGCAAATATGTTAGGATCTAAATTGCTTGTTTTCCATGGAAGAGCTATGTAGAACACTATGCTTTGCTGTTGCTGTGTTGGTTTTCTAAAGACACAAGTCCTGTTGGTTGTCTGTGTTTTCAGCAAGCAGAGAAGCTGCTGCAGACACTTTCTTGCCCCTTTTCCACAAGTGAAGTATATTTTTTGCCAGTTGGTGTGTTCCTCCTCTGCAGAGCAAGAGCAAAGGTTTTAGGATCTAAATTGCTTGTTTTCCATGGAAGAGCTATGTAGAACACTATGCTTTGCTGTTGCTGTGTTGGTTTTCTCAAGACACAAGCCCTGTTGGTTCCCTGTGTTTGCAGCAAGCAGAGAAGCTGCTGCAGACACTTTCTTGCCCCTTTTCCACAAGTGAAGTATATTTTGTACCAGTTGGTGTATTCCTCGTCTGCAGAGCAAGAGCAAAGGTTTTAGGATCTAAATTGCTTGTTTTCCATGGAAGAGCTATGTAGAACACTATGCTTTGCTGTTGCTGTGTTGGTTTTCTCAAGACACAAGTCCTGTTGGTTGTCTGTGTTTGCAGCAAGCAGAGAAGCTGCTGCAGACACTTTCTTGCTCCTTTTCCACTAGTGAAGTGTATTTTGTACCAGTTGGTGTATTCCTCGTCTGCAGAGCAAGAGCAAAGGTTTTAGGATCTAAATTGCTTGTTTTCCATGGAAGAGCTATGTAGAACACTATGCTTTGCTGTTGCTGTGTTGGTTTTCTCAAGACACAAGTCCTGTTGGTTGTCTGTGTTTGCAGCAAGCAGAGAAGCTCTTGAAGACACGTACCTGCTTTCTCCACTACTGACGTATATTTTGTACCAGTTGGTGTATTCCTCGTCTGGAGAGCAGGAGCAAAGGTTTTAGGACCTAAATTGCTTGATTTCCTTGGAAGAGATATGTAGAACACTGTGCTTTGCTGTTACTGTGTTGGTTTTCTCAAGACACAAGTCCTGTTGGTTGTCTGTGTTTGCAGCAAGCAGAGAAGCTGCTGAAGACACTTTCTTGCTCCTTTTCCACTAGTGAAGTATATTTTGTACCAGTTGGTGTATTCCTCGTCTGCAGAGCAAGAGCAAAGGTTTTAGGATCTAAATTGCTTGTTTTCCATGGAAGAGCTATTAAGAACACTATGCTTTGCTGTTGCTGTGTTGGTTTTCTCAAGACACAAGCCCTGTTTGTTCTCTGTGTTTTCAACAAGCAGAGAAGCTGCTGCAGACACTTTCTTGCCCCTTTTCCACTAGTGAAGTATATTTTGTACCAGTTGGTGTGTTCCTCGTCTGCAGAGCAAGAGCAAATATGTTAGGATCTAAATTGCTTGTTTTCCATGGAAGAGCTATGTAGAACACTATGCTTTGCTGTTGCTGTGTTGGTTTTCTAAAGACACAAGTCCTGTTGGTTGTCTGTGTTTTCAGCAAGCAGAGAAGCTGCTGCAGACACTTTCTTGCCCCTTTTCCACAAGTGAAGTATATTTTTTGCCAGTTGGTGTGTTCCTCCTCTGCAGAGCAAGAGCAAAGGTTTTAGGATCTAAATTGCTTGTTTTCCATGGAAGAGCTATGTAGAACACTATGCTTTGCTGTTGCTGTGTTGGTTTTCTCAAGACACAAGTCCTGTTGGTTGTCTGTGTTTGCAGCAAGCAGAGAAGCTGCTGCAGACACTTTCTTGCCCCTTTTCCACAAGTGAAGTATATTTTGTACCAGTTGGTGTATTCCTCGTCTGCAGAGCAAGAGCAAAGGTTTTAGGATCTAAATTGCTTGTTTTCCATGGAAGAGCTATGTAGAACACTATGCTTTGCTGTTGCTGTGTTGGTTTTCTCAAGACACAAGTCCTGTTGGTTGTCTGTGTTTGCAGCAAGCAGAGAAGCTGCTGCAGACACTTTCTTGCCCCTTTTCCACAAGTGAAGTATATTTTGTACCAGTTGGTGTATTCCTCGTCTGCAGAGCAAGAGCAAATATGTTAGGACCTAAATTACTTGATTTCCATGGAAGAGCTCTGTAGAACACTATGCTTTGCTGTTGCTGTGTCGGTTTTCTCAAGAAACAAACCCTGTTTGTTCTCTGTACTTGCAGCGAGCAGAGAAGCTCTTGAAGACACGTACCTGCTTTCTCCACTACTGACGTAT
Source organism: Prinia subflava (assembly GCF_021018805.1). Classification (NCBI taxonomy): domain Eukaryota; kingdom Metazoa; phylum Chordata; class Aves; order Passeriformes; family Cisticolidae; genus Prinia; species Prinia subflava. The sequence continues at coordinate 15,738 of NW_026960878.1, read as the reverse complement.
ATTTTGTACCAGTTGGTGTATTCCTCGTCTGGAGAGCAGGAGCAAAGGTTTTAGGACCTAAATTGCTTGACTTCCTTGGAAGAGATATGTAGAACACTGTGCTTTGCTGTTACTGTGTTGGTTTTCTCAAGACACAAGTCCTGTTGGTTGTCTGTGTTTGCAGCAAGCAGAGAAGCTGCTGCAGACACTTTCTTGCTCCTTTTCCACTAGTGAAGTATATTTTGTACCAGTTGGTGTATTCCTCGTCTGCAGAGCAAGAGCAAAGGTTTTAGGATCTAAATTGCTTGTTTTCCATGGAAGAGCTCTGTAGAACACTATGCTTTGCTGTTGCTGTGTTGGTTTTCTCAAGACACAAGCCCTGTTTGTTCTCTGTGTTTTCAGCAAGCAGAGAAGCTGCTGCAGACACTTTCTTGCCCCTTTTCCACTAGTGAAGTATATTTTGTACCAGTTGGTGTATTCCTCGTCTGCAGAGCAAGTGCAAAGGTTTTAGGATCTAAATTGCTTGTTTTCCATGGAAGAGCTCTGTAGAACACTATGCTTTGCTGTTGCTGTGTTGGTTTTCTAAAGACACAAGCCCTGTTTGTTCCCTGTGTTTTCAGCAAGCAGAGAAGCTGCTGCAGACACTTTCTTGCCCCTTTTCCACAAGTGAAGTATATTTTGTGCCAGTTGGTGTGTTCCTCCTCTGCAGAGCAAGAGCAAAGGTTTTAGGATCTAAATTGCTTGTTTTCCATGGAAGAGCTATGTAGAACACTATGCTTTGCTGTTGCTGTGTTGGTTTTCTCAAGACACAAGTCCTGTTGGTTGTCTGTGTTTGCAGCAAGCAGAGAAGCTGCTGCAGACACTTTCTTGCCCCTTTTCCACAAGTGAAGTATATTTTGTACCAGTTGGTGTATTCCTCGTCTGCAGAGCAAGAGCAAATATGTTAGGACCTAAATTACTTGATTTCCATGGAAGAGCTCTGTAGAACACTATGCTTTGCTGTTGCTGTGTCGGTTTTCTCAAGAAACAAACCCTGTTTGTTCTCTGTACTTGCAGCGAGCAGAGAAGCTCTTGAAGACACGTACCTGCTTTCTCCACTACTGACGTATATTTTGTACCAGTTGGTGTATTCCTCGTCTGGAGAGCAGGAGCAAAGGTTTTAGGACCTAAATTGCTTGATTTCCTTGGAAGAGATATGTAGAACACTGTGCTTTGCTGTTACTGTGTTGGTTTTCTCAAGACACAAGTCCTGTTGGTTGTCTGTGTTTGCAGCAAGCAGAGAAGCTGCTGCAGACACTTTCTTGCTCCTTTTCCACTAGTGAAGTATATTTTGTACCAGTTGGTGTATTCCTCGTCTGCAGAGCAAGAGCAAAGGTTTTAGGATCTAAATTGCTTGTTTTCCATGGAAGAGCTATGTAGAACACTATGCTTTGCTGTTGCTGTGTTGGTTTTCTCAAGACACAAGCCCTGTTTGTTCTCTGTGTTTTCAGCAAGCAGAGAAGCTGCTGCAGACACTTTCTTGCCCCTTTTCCACTAGTGAAGTATATTTTGTACCAGTTGGTGTATTCCTCGTCTGCAGAGCAAGTGCAAAGGTTTTAGGATCTAAATTGCTTGTTTTCCATGGAAGAGCTCTGTAGAACACTATGCTTTGCTGTTGCTGTGTTGGTTTTCTAAAGACACAAGCCCTGTTTGTTCCCTGTGTTTTCAGCAAGCAGAGAAGCTGCTGCAGACACTTTCTTGCCCCTTTTCCACAAGTGAAGTATATTTTGTGCCAGTTGGTGTGTTCCTCCTCTGCAGAGCAAGAGCAAAGGTTTTAGGATCTAAATTGCTTGTTTTCCATGGAAGAGCTATGTAGAACACTATGCTTTGCTGTTGCTGTGTTGGTTTTCTCAAGACACAAGTCCTGTTGGTTGTCTGTGTTTGCAGCAAGCAGAGAAGCTGCTGCAGACACTTTCTTGCCCCTTTTCCACAAGTGAAGTATATTTTGTACCAGTTGGTGTATTCCTCGTCTGCAGAACAAGAGCAAATATGTTAGGACCTAAATTACTTGATTTCCATGGAAGAGCTCTGTAGAACACTATGCTTTGCTGTTGCTGTGTCGGTTTTCTCAAGAAACAAACCCTGTTTGTTCTCTGTACTTGCAGCGAGCAGAGAAGCTCTTGAAGACACGTACCTGCTTTCTCCACTACTGACGTATATTTTGTACCAGTTGGTGTATTCCTCGTCTGGAGAGCAGGAGCAAAGGTTTTAGGACCTAAATTGCTTGATTTCCTTGGAAGAGATATGTAGAACACTGTGCTTTGCTGTTACTGTGTTGGTTTTCTCAAGACACAAGTCCTGTTGGTTGTCTGTGTTTGCAGCAAGCAGAGAAGCTGCTGCAGACACTTTCTTGCTCCTTTTCCACTAGTGAAGTATATTTTGTACCAGTTGGTGTGTTCCTCCTCTGCAGAGCAAGAGCAAAGGTTTTAGGATCTAAATTGCTTGTTTTCCATGGAAGAGCTATGTAGAACACTATGCTTTGCTGTTGCTGTGTTGGTTTTCTAAACCTGTTTGTTCCCTGTGTTTTCAGCAAGCAGAGAAGCTGCTGCAGACACTTTCTTGCCCCTTTTCCACAAGTGAAGTATATTTTGTGCCAGTTGGTGTGTTCCTCCTCTGCAGAGCAAGAGCAAAGGTTTTAGGATCTAAATTGCTTGTTTTCCATGGAAGAGCTCTGTAGAACACTATGCTTTGCTGTTGCTGTGTTGGTTTTCTCAAGACACAAGTCCTGTTGGTTGTCTGTGTTTGCAGCAAGCAGAGAAGCTGCTGCAGACACTTTCTTGCCCCTTTTCCACAAGTGAAGTATATTTTGTACCAGTTGGTGTATTCCTCGTCTGCAGAGCAAGAGCAAAAGGTTTTAGGATCTAAATTGCTTGTTTTCCATGGAAGAGCTATGTAGAACACTATGCTTTGCTGTTGCTGTGTTGGTTTTCTCAAGACACAAGTCCTGTTGGTTGTCTGTGTTTGCAGCAAGCAGAGAAGCTGCTGCAGACACTTTCTTGCCCCTTTTCCACAAGCTGAAGTATATTTTGTACCAGTTGGTGTATTCCTCGTCTGCAGAGCAAGAGCAAATATGTTAGGACCTAAATTACTTGATTTCCATGGAAGAGCTCTGTAGAACACTATGCTTTGCTGTTGCTGTGTCGGTTTTCTCAAGAAACAAACCCTGTTTTGTTCTCTGTACTTGCAGCGAGCAGAGAAGCTCTTGAAGACACGTACCTGCTTTCTCCACTACTGACGTATATTTTGTACCAGTTGGTGTATTCCTCGTCTGGAGAGCAGGAGCAAAGGTTTTAGGACCTAAATTGCTTGATTTCCTTGGAAGAGATATGTAGAACACTGTGCTTTGCTGTTACTGTGTTGGTTTTCTCAAGACACAAGTCCTGTTGGTTGTCTGTGTTTGCAGCAAGCAGAGAAGCTGCTGCAGACACTTTCTTGCTCCTTTTCCACTAGTGAAGTATATTTTGTACCAGTTGGTGTATTCCTCGTCTGCAGAGCAAGAGCAAAGGTTTTAGGATCTAAATTGCTTGTTTTCCATGGAAGAGCTATGTAGAACACTATGCTTTGCTGTTGCTGTGTTTGTTTTCTCAAGACACAAGCCCTGTTTGTTCTCTGTGTTTTCAGCAAGCAGAGAAGCTGCTGCAGACACTTTCTTGCCCCTTTTCCACTAGTGAAGTATATTTTGTACCAGTTGGTGTATTCCTCGTCTGCAGAGCAAGAGCAAATATGTTAGGATCTAAATTGCTTGTTTTCCATGGAAGAGCTATGTAGAACACTATGCTTTGCTGTTGCTGTGTTGGTTTTCTAAAGACACAAGCCCTGTTTGTTCCCTGTGTTTTCAGCAAGCAGAGAAGCTGCTGCAGACACTTTCTTGCCCCTTTTCCACAAGTGAAGTATATTTTGTGCCAGTTGGTGTGTTCCTCCTCTGCAGAGCAAGAGCAAAGGTTTTAGGATCTAAATTGCTTGTTTTCCATGGAAGAGCTATGTAGAACACTATGCTTTGCTGTTGCTGTGTTGGTTTTCTCAAGACACAAGTCCTGTTGGTTGTCTGTGTTTGCAGCAAGCAGAGAAGCTGCTGCAGACACTTTCTTGCCCCTTTTCCACAAGTGAAGTATATTTTGTACCAGTTGGTGTATTCCTCGTCTGCAGAGCAAGAGCAAAGGTTTTAGGATCTAAATTGCTTGTTTTCCATGGAAGAGCTATGTAGAAACACTATGCTTTGCTGTTGCTGTGTTGGTTTTCTCAAGACACAAGTCCTGTTGGTTGTCTGTGTTTGCAGCAAGCAGAGAAGCTGCTGCAGACACTTTCTTGCTCCTTTTCCACTAGTGAAGTGTATTTTGTACCAGTTGGTGTATTCCTCGTCTGCAGAGCAAGAGCAAAGGTTTTAGGATCTAAATTGCTTGTTTTCCATGGAAGAGCTATGTAGAACACTATGCTTTGCTGTTGCTGTGTTGGTTTTCTCAAGACACAAGTCCTGTTGGTTGTCTGTGTTTGCAGCAAGCAGAGAAGCTCTTGAAGACACGTACCTGCTTTCTCCACTACTGACGTATATTTTGTACCAGTTGGTGTATTCCTCGTCTGGAGAGCAGGAGCAAAGGTTTTAGGACCTAAATTGCTTGATTTCCTTGGAAGAGATATGTAGAACACTGTGCTTTGCTGTTACTGTGTTGGTTTTCTCAAGACACAAGTCCTGTTGGTTGTCTGTGTTTGCAGCAAGCAGAGAAGCTGCTGCAGACACTTTCTTGCTCCTTTTCCACTAGTGAAGTATATTTTGTACCAGTTGGTGTATTCCTCGTCTGCAGAGCAAGAGCAAAGGTTTTAGGATCTAAATTGCTTGTTTTCCATGGAAGAGCTATTAAGAACACTATGCTTTGCTGTTGCTGTGTTGGTTTTCTCAAGACACAAGCCCTGTTTGTTCTCTGTGTTTTTCAGCAAGCAGAGAAGCTGCTGCAGACACTTTCTTGCCCCTTTTCCACTAGTGAAGTATATTTTGTACCAGTTGGTGTATTCCTCGTCTGCAGAGCAAGAGCAAATATGTTAGGATCTAAATTGCTTGTTTTCCATGGAAGAGCTATGTAGAACACTATGCTTTGCTGTTGCTGTGTTGGTTTTCTAAAGACACAAGCCCTGTTTGTTCCCTGTGTTTTCAGCAAGCAGAGAAGCTGCTGCAGACACTTTCTTGCCCCTTTTCCACAAGTGAAGTATATTTTGTGCCAGTTGGTGTGTTCCTCCTCTGCAGAGCAAGAGCAAAGGTTTTAGGATCTAAATTGCTTGTTTTCCATGGAAGAGCTATGTAGAACACTATGCTTTGCTGTTGCTGTGTTGGTTTTCTCAAGACACAAGTCCTGTTGGTTGTCTGTGTTTGCAGCAAGCAGAGAAGCTGCTGCAGACACTTTCTTGCCCCTTTTCCACAAGTGAAGTATATTTTGTACCAGTTGGTGTATTCCTCGTCTGCAGAGCAAGAGCAAATGTTTTAGGATCTAAATTGCTTGTTTTCCATGGAAGAGCTATGTAGAACACTATGCTTTGCTGTTGCTGTGTTGGTTTTCTCAAGACACAAGTCCTGTTGGTTGTCTGTGTTTGCAGCAAGCAGAGAAGCTGCTGCAGACACTTTCTTGCTCCTTTTCCACTAGTGAAGTGTATTTTGTACCAGTTGGTGTATTCCTCGTCTGCAGAGCAAGAGCAAATATGTTAGGACCTAAATTACTTGATTTCCATGGAAGAGCTCTGTAGAACACTATGCTTTGCTGTTGCTGTGTCGGTTTTCTCAAGAAACAAACCCTGTTTGTTCTCTGTACTTGCAGCGAGCAGAGAAGCTCTTGAAGACACGTACCTGCTTTCTCCACTACTGACGTATATTTTGTACCAGTTGGTGTATTCCTCGTCTGGAGAGCAGGAGCAAAGGTTTTAGGACCTAAATTGCTTGATTTCCTTGGAAGAGATATGTAGAACACTGTGCTTTGCTGTTACTGTGTTGGTTTTCTCAAGACACAAGTCCTGTTGGCTGTCTGTGTTTGCAGCAAGCAGAGAAGCTGCTGCTGCAGACACTTTCTTGCTCCTTTTTCCACTAGTGAAGTATATTTTGTACCAGTTGGTGTATTCCTCGTCTGCAGAGAAAGAGCAAAGGTTTTAGGATCTAAATTGCTTGTTTTCCATGGAAGAGCTATTAAGAACACTATGGTTTTCGGTTGCTGTGTTTGTTTTCTCAAGACACAAGCCCTGTTCTCTGTGTTTTCAGCAAGCAGAGAAGCTGCTGCAGACACTTTCTTGCCCCTTTTCCACAAGTGAAGTATATTTTGTACCAGTTGGTGTATTCCTCGTCTGCAGAGCAAGAGCAAAAGGTTTTAGGATCTAAATTGCTTGTTTTCCATGGAAGAGCTATGTAGAACACTATGCTTTGCTGTTGCTGTGTTGGTTTTCTAAAGACACAAGCCCTGTTTGTTCCCTGTGTTTTCAGCAAGCAGAGAAGCTGCTGCAGACACTTTCTTGCCCCTTTTCCACTAGTGAAGTATATTTTGTACCAGTTGGTGTATTCCTCGTCTGCAGAGCAAGTGCAAAGGTTTTAGGATCTAAATTGCTTGTTTTCCATGGAAGAGCTCTGTAGAACACTATGCTTTGCTGTTGCTGTGTTGGTTTTCTAAAGACACAAGCCCTGTTTGTTCCCTGTGTTTTCAGCAAGCAGAGAAGCTGCTGCAGACACTTTCTTGCCCCTTTTCCACAAGTGAAGTATATTTTGTGCCAGTTGGTGTGTTCCTCCTCTGCAGAGCAAGAGCAAAGGTTTTAGGATCTAAATTGCTTGTTTTCCATGGAAGAGCTATGTAGAACACTATGCTTTGCTGTTGCTGTGTTGGTTTTCTCAAGACACAAGTCCTGTTGGTTGTCTGTGTTTGCAGCAAGCAGAGAAGCTGCTGCAGACACTTTCTTGCCCCTTTTCCACAAGTGAAGTATATTTTGTACCAGTTGGTGTATTCCTCGTCTGCAGAGCAAGAGCAAATATGTTAGGACCTAAATTACTTGTTTTCCATGGAAGAGCTCTGTAGAACACTATGCTTTGCTGTTGCTGTGTCGGTTTTCTCAAGAAAACAAACCCTGTTTGTTCTCTGTACTTGCAGCGAGCAGAGAAGCTCTTGAAGACACGTACCTGCTTTCTCCACTACTGACGTATATTTTGTACCAGTTGGTGTATTCCTCGTCTGGAGAGCAGGAGCAAAGGTTTTAGGACCTAAATTGCTTGATTTCCTTGGAAGAGATATGTAGAACACTGTGCTTTGCTGTTACTCAGTGTTGGTTTTCTCAAGACACAAGTCCTGTTGGTTGTCTGTGTTTGCAGCAAGCAGAGAAGCTGCTGCAGACACTTTCTTGCTCCTTTTCCACAAGTGAAGTATATTTTGTACCCAGTTGGTGTATTCCTCGTCTGCAGAGCAAGAGCAAAGGTTTTAGGATCTAAATTGCTTGTTTTCCATGGAAGAGCTATGTAGAACACTATGGTTTTCGGTTGCTGTGTTTTGTTTTCTCAAGACACAAGCCCTGTTTGTTCTCTGTGTTTTCAGCAAGCAGAGAAGCTGCTGCAGACACTTTCTTGCCCCTTTTCCACTAGTGAAGTAATATTTTGTACCAGTTGGTGTATTCCTCGTCTGCAGAGCAAGTGCAAAGGTTTTAGGATCTAAATTGCTTGTTTTCCATGGAAGAGCTATGTAGAACACTATGCTTTGCTGTTGCTGTGTTGGTTTTCTAAAGACACAAGCCCTGTTTGTTCCCTGTGTTTTCAGCAAGCAGAGAAGCTGCTGCAGACACTTTCTTGCCCCTTTTCCACTAGTGAAGTATATTTTGTACCAGTTGGTGTATTCCTCGTCTGCAGAGCAAGTGCAAAGGTTTTAGGATCTAAATTGCTTGTTTTCCATGGAAGAGCTATGTAGAACACTATGCTTTGCTGTTGCTGTGTTGGTTTTCTAAAGACACAAGCCCTGTTTGTTCCCTGTGTTTTCAGCAAGCAGAGAAGCTGCTGCAGACACTTTCTTGCCCCTTTTCCACAAGTGAAGTATATTTTGTACCAGTTGGTGTATTCCTCCTCTGCAGAGCAAGAGCAAAGGTTTTAGGATCTAAATTGCTTGTTTTCCATGGAAGAGCTATTAAGAACACTATGCTTTTGCTGTTGCTGTGTTGGTTTTCTCAAGACACAAGTCCTGTTGGTTGTCTGTGTTTGCAGCAAGCAGAGAAGCTGCTGCAGACACTTTCTTGCCCCTTTTCCACAAGTGAAGTATATCTTTGTACCAGTTGGTGTATTCCTCGTCTGCAGAGCAAGAGCAAAGGTTTTAGGATCTAAATTGCTTGTTTTCCATGGAAGAGCTATGTAGAACACTATGCTTTGCTGTTGCTGTGTTGGTTTTCTCAAGACACAAGTCCTGTTGGTTGTCTGTGTTTGCAGCAAGCAGAGAAGCTGCTGCAGACACTTTCTTGCCCCTTTTCCACAAGTGAAGTATATTTTGTACCAGTTGGTGTATTCCTCGTCTGCAGAGCAAGAGCAAATATGTTAGGACCTAAATTACTTGATTTCCATGGAAGAGCTCTGTAGAACACTATGCTTTGCTGTTGCTGTGTCGGTTTTTCTCAAGAAACAAACCCTGTTTGTTCTCTGTACTTGCAGCGAGCAGAGAAGCTCTTGAAGACACGTACCTCGCTTTCTCCACTACTGACGTATATTTTTGTACCAGTTGGTGTATTCCTCGTCTGGAGAGCAGGAGCAAAGGTTTTAGGACCTAAATTGCTTGATTTCCTTGGAAGAGATATGTAGAACACTGTGCTTTGCTGTTACTGTGTTGGTTTTCTCAAGACACAAGTCCTGTTGGTTGTCTGTGTTTGCAGCAAGCAGAGAGCTGCTGCAGACACTTTCTTGCTCCTTTTCCACTAGTGAAGTATATTTTGTACCAGTTGGTGTATTCCTCGTCTGCAGAGCAAGAGCAAAGGTTTTAGGATCTAAATTGCTTGTTTTCCATGGAAGAGCTATTAAGAACACTATGGTTTTCGGTTGCTGTGTTTGGTTTTCTCAAGACACAAGCCCTGTTTGTTCTCTGTGTTTTCAGCAAGCAGAGAAGCTGCTGCAGACACTTTCTTGCCCCTTTTCCACTAGTGAAGTATATTTTGTACCAGTTGGTGTATTCCTCGTCTGCAGAGCAAGTGCAAAGGTTTTAGGATCTAAATTGCTTGTTTTCCATGGAAGAGCTATGTAGAACACTATGCTTTGCTGTTGCTGTGTTGGTTTTCTAAAGACACAAGCCCTGTTTGTTCCCTGTGTTTTCAGCAAGCAGAGAAGCTGCTGCAGACACTTTCTTGCCCCTTTTCCACAAGTGAAGTATATTTTGTGCCAGTTGGTGTGTTCCTCCTCTGCAGAGCAAGAGCAAAGGTTTTAGGATCTAAATTGCTTGTTTTCCATGGAAGAGCTATGTAGAACACTATGCTTTGCTGTTGCTGTGTTGGTTTTCTCAAGACACAAGTCCTGTTGGTTGTCTGTGTTTGCAGCAAGCAGAGAAGCTGCTGCAGACACTTTCTTGCCCCTTTTCCACAAGTGAAGTATATTTTGTACCAGTTGGTGTATTCCTCGTCTGCAGAGCAAGAGCAAAGGTTTTAGGATCTAAATTGCTTGTTTTCCATGGAAGAGCTATGTAGAACACTATGCTTTGCTGTTGCTGTGTTGGTTTTCTCAAGACACAAGTCCTGTTGGTTGTCTGTGTTTGCAGCAAGCAGAGAAGCTGCTGCAGACACTTTCTTGCCCCTTTTCCACAAGTGAAGTATATTTTGTACCAGTTGGTGTATTCCTCGTCTGCAGAGCAAGAGCAAATATGTTAGGACCTAAATTACTTGATTTCCATGGAAGAGCTCTGTAGAACACTATGCTTTGCTGTTGCTGTGTCGGTTTTCTCAAGAAACAAACCCTGTTTGTTCTCTGTACTTGCAGCAAGCAGAGAAGCTCTTGAAGACACGTACCTGCTTTCTCCACTACTGACGTATATTTTGTACCAGTTGGTGTATTCCTCGTCTGGAGAGCAGGAGCAAAGGTTTTAGGACCTAAATTGCTTGATTTCCTTGGAAGAGATATGTAGAACACTGTGCTTTGCTGTTACTGTGTTGGTTTTCTCAAGACACAAGTCCTGTTGGTTGTCTGTGTTTGCAGCAAGCAGAGAAGCTGCTGCAGACACTTTCTTGCTCCTTTTCCACTAGTGAAGTATATTTTGTACCAGTTGGTGTATTCCTCGTCTGCAGAGCAAGAGCAAAGGTTTTAGGATCTAAATTGCTTGTTTTCCATGGAAGAGCTATTAAGAACACTATGCTTTGCTGTTGCTGTGTTGGTTTTCTCAAGACACAAGCCCTGTTTGTTCTCTGTGTTTTCAGCAAGCAGAGAAGCTGCTGCAGACACTTTCTTGCCCCTTTTCCACTAGTGAAGTATATTTTGTACCAGTTGGTGTATTCCTCGTCTGCAGAGCAAGAGCAAATATGTTAGGATCTAAATTGCTTGTTTTCCATGGAAGAGCTCTGTAGAACACTATGCTTTGCTGTTGCTGTGTTGGTTTTTCTAAAGACACAAGCCCTGTTTGTTCCCTGTGTTTTTAGCAAGCAGAGAAGCTGCTGCAGACACTTTCTTGCCCCTTTTCCACAAGTGAAGTATATTTTGTGCCAGTTGGTGTGTTCCTCCTCTGCAGAGCAAGAGCAAAGGTTTTAGGATCTAAATTGCTTGTTTTCCATGGAAGAGCTATGTAGAACACTATGCTTTGCTGTTGCTGTGTTGGTTTTCCTCAAGACACAAGTCCTGTTGGTTGTCTGTGTTTGCAGCAAGCAGAGAAGCTGCTGCAGACACTTTCTTGCCCCTTTTCCACAAGTGAAGTATATTTTGTACCAGTTGGTGTATTCCTCGTCTGCAGAGCAAGAGCAAAGGTTTTAGGATCTAAATTGCTTGTTTTCCATGGAAGAGCTATGTAGAACACTATGCTTTGCTGTTGCTGTGTTGGTTTTCTCAAGACACAAGTCCTGTTGGTTGTCTGTGTTTGCAGCAAGCAGAGAAGCTGCTGCAGACACTTTCTTGCTCGTTTTCCACTAGTGAAGTGTACTTTGTACCAGTTGGTGTATTCCTCGTCTGCAGAGCAAGAGCAAATATGTTAGGACCTAAATTACTTGATTTCCATGGAAGAGCTCTGTAGAACACTATGCTTTGCTGTTGCTGTGTCGGTTTTCTCAAGAAACAAACCCTGTTTGTTCTCTGTACTTGCAGCGAGCAGAGAAGCTCTTGAAGACACGTACCTGCTTTCTCCACTACTGACGTATATTTTGTACCAGTTGGTGTATTCCTCGTCTGGAGAGCAGGAGCAAAGGTTTTAGGACCTAAATTGCTTGATTTCCTTGGAAGAGATATGTAGAACACTGTGCTTTGCTGTTACTGTGTTGGTTTTCTCAAGACACAAGTCCTGTTGGTTGTCTGTGTTTGCAGCAAGCAGAGAAGCTGCTGCAGACACTTTCTTGCTCCTTTGTCCACTAGTGAAGTATATTTTGTACCAGTTGGTGTATTCCTCGTCTGCAGAGAAAGAGCAAAGGTTTTAGGATCTAAATTGCTTGTTTTCCATGGAAGAGCTATTAAGAACACTATGGTTTTCGGTTGCTGTGTTTGTTTTCTCAAGACACAAGCCCTGTTTGTTCTCTGTGTTTTCAGCAAGCAGAGAAGCTGCTGCAGACACTTTCTTGCCCCTTTTCCACTAGTGAAGTATATTTTGTACCAGTTGGTGTATTCCTCGTCTGCAGAGCAAGAGCAAAGGTTTTAGGATCTAAATTGCTTGTTTTCCATGGAAGAGCTATGTAGAACACTATGCTTTGCTGTTGCTGTGTTGGTTTTCTAAAGACGCAAGCCCTGTTTGTTCCCTGTGTTTTCAGCAAGCAGAGAAGCTGCTGCAGACACTTTCTTGCCCCTTTTCCACTAGTGAAGTATATTTTTGTACCAGTTGGTGTATTCCTCGTCTGCAGAGCAAGAGCAAAGGTTTTAGGATCTAAATTGCTTGTTTTCCATGGAAGAGCTATGTAGAACACTATGCTTTGCTGTTGCTGTGTTGGTTTTCTAAAGACACAAGCCCTGTTTGTTCCTGTGTTTTCAGCAAGCAGAGAAGCTGCTGCAGACACTTTCTTGCCCCTTTTCCACAAGTGAAGTATATTTTGTGCCAGTTGGTGTGTTCCTCTTCTGCAGAGCAAGAGCAAAGGTTTTAGGATCTAAATTGCTTGTTTTCCATGGAAGAGCTATGTAGAACACTATGCTTTGCTGTTGCTGTGTTGGTTTTCTCAAGACACAAGTCCTGTTGGTTGTCTGTGTTTGCAGCAAGCAGAGAAGCTGCTGCAGACACTTTCTTGCCCCTTTTCCACAAGTGAAGTATATTTTGTACCAGTTGGTGTATTCCTCCTCAGCAGAGCAAGAGCAAAGGTTTTAGGATCTAAATTGCTTGTTTTCCATGGGAGAGCTCTGTAGAACACTATGCTTTGCTGTTGCTGTGTTGGTTTTCTCAAGACACAAGTCCTGTTGGTTGTCTGTGTTTGCAGCAAGCAGAGAAGCTGCTGCAGACACTCTTTCTTGCCCCTTTTCCACAAGTGAAGTATATTTTGTGCCAGTTGGTGTGTTCCTCCTCTGCAGAGCAAGAGCAAAGGTTTTAGGATCTAAATTGCTTGTTTTCCATGGAAGAGCTCTGTAGAACACTATGCTTTGCTGTTGCTGTGTTGGTTTTCTCAAGACACAAGTCCTGTTGGTTGTCTGTGTTTGCAGCAAGCAGAGAAGCTGCTGCAGACACTTTCTTGCCCCTTTTCCACAAGTGAAGTATATTTTGTACCAGTTGGTGTATTCCTCGTCTGCAGAGCAAGAGCAAATATGTTAGGACCTAAATTGCTTGTTTTCCATGGAAGAGCTCTGTAGAACACTATGCTTTGCTGTTGCTGTGTCGGTTTTCTCAAGAAACAAACCCTGTTTGTTCTCTGTACTTGCAGCGAGCAGAGAAGCTCTTGAAGACACGTACCTGCTTTCTCCACTACTGACGTATATTTTGTACCAGTTGGTGTATTCCTCGTCTGGAGAGCAGGAGCAAAGGTTTTAGGACCTAAATTGCTTGATTTCCTTGGAAGAGATATGTAGAACACTGTGCTTTTGCTGTTACTGTGTTGGTTTTCTCAAGACACAAGTCCTGTTGGTTTGTCTGTGTTTGCAGCAAGCAGAGAAGCTGCTGCAGACACTTTCTTGCTCCTTTTCCACTAGTGAAGTATATATTTGTACCAGTTGGTGTATTCCTCGTCTGCAGAGCAAGAGCAAAGGTTTTTAGGATCTAAATTGCTTGTTTTCCATGGAAGAGCTATTAAGAACACTATGCTTTGCTGTTGCTGTGTTGGTTTTCTCAAGACACAAGCCCTGTTTGTTCTCTGTGTTTTCAGCAAGCAGAGAAGCTGCTGCAGACACTTTCTTGCCCCTTTTTCCACTAGTGAAGTATAATTTTGTACCAGTTGGTGTATTCCTCGTCTGCAGAGCAAGAGCAAAGGTTTTAGGATCTAAATTGCTTGTTTTCCATGGAAGAGCTCTGTAGAACACTATGCTTTGCTGTTGCTGTGTTGGTTTTCTAAAGACACAAGCCCTGTTTGTTCCCTGTGTTTTCAGCAAGCAGAGAAGCTGCTGCAGACACTTTCTTGCCCCTTTTCCACAAGTGAAGTATATTTTGTGCCAGTTGGTGTGTTCCTCCTCTGCAGAGCAAGAGCAAAGGTTTTAGGATCTAAATTGCTTGTTTTCCATGGAAGAGCTATGTAGAACACTATGCTTTGCTGTTGCTGTGTTGGTTTTCTCAAGACACAAGTCCTGTTGGTTGTCTGTGTTTGCAGCAAGCAGAGAAGCTGCTGCAGACACTTTCTTGCCCCTTTTCCACAAGTGAAGTATATTTTGTACCAGTTGGTGTATTCCTCGTCTGCAGAGCAAGAGCAAAAGGTTTTAGGATCTAAATTGCTTGTTTTCCATGGAAGAGCTATGTAGAACACTATGCTTTGCTGTTGCTGTGTTGGTTTTCTCAAGACACAAGTCCTGTTGGATTGTCTGTGTTTGCAGCAAGCAGAGAAGCTGCTGCAGACACTTTCTTGCCCCTTTTCCACAAGTGAAGTATATTTTGTACCAGTTGGTGTATTCCTCGTCTGCAGAGCAAGAGCAAATATGTTAGGACCTAAATTACTTGATTTCCATGGAAGAGCTCTGTAGAACACTATGCTTTGCTGTTGCTGTATCGGTTTTCTCAAGAAACAAACCCTGTTTGTTCTCTGTACTTGCAGCGAGCAGAGAAGCTCTTGAAGACACGTACCTGCTTTCTCCACTACTGACGTATATTTTGTACCAGTTGGTGTATTCCTCGTCTGGAGAGCAGGAGCAAAGGTTTTAGGACCTAAATTGCTTGATTTCCTTGGAAGAGATATGTAGAACACTGTGCTTTGCTGTTACTGTGTTGGTTTTCTCAAGACACAAGTCCTGTTGGTTGTCTGTGTTTGCAGCAAGCAGAGAAGCTGCTGCAGACACTTTCTTGCTCCTTTTCCACTAGTGAAGTATATTTTGTACCAGTTGGTGTATTCCTCGTCTGCAGAGCAAGATCAAAGGTTTTAGGATCTAAATTGCTTGTTTTCCATGGAAGAGCTCTGTAGAACACTATGCTTTGCTGTTGCTGTGTTGGTTTTCTAAAGACACAAGCCCTGTTTGTTCCCTGTGTTTTCAGCAAGCAGAGAAGCTGCTGCAGACACTTTCTTGCCCCTTTTCCACTAGTGAAGTATATTTTGTACCAGTTGGTGTATTCCTCGTCTGCAGAGCAAGTGCAAAGGTTTTAGGATCTAAATTGCTTGTTTTCCATGGAAGAGCTCTGTAGAACACTATGCTTTGCTGTTGCTGTGTTGGTTTTCTAAAGACACAAGCCCTGTTTGTTCCCTGTGTTTGCAGCAAGCAGAGAAGCTGCTGCAGACACTTTCTTGCCCCTTTTCCACAAGTGAAGTATATTTTTGTGCCAGTTGGTGTGTTCCTCCTCTGCAGAGCAAGAGCAAAGGTTTTAGGATCTAAATTGCTTGTTTTCCATGGAAGAGCTATTAAGAACACTATGCTTTGCTGTTGCTGTGTTGGTTTTTTCAAGACACAAGTCCTGTTGGTTGTCTGTGTTTGCAGCAAGCAGAGAAGCTGCTGCAGACACTTTCTTGCCCCTTTTCCACAAGTGAAGTATATTTTGTACCAGTTGGTGTATTCCTCGTCTGCAGAGCAAGAGCAAATATGTTAGGACCTAAATTACTTGATTTCCATGGAAGAGCTCTGTAGAACACTATGCTTTGCTGTTGCTGTGTTGGTTTTCTCAAGACACAAGCCCTGTTTGTTCCCTGTGTTTTCAGCAAGCAGAGAAGCTGCTGCAGACACTTTCTTGCCCCTTTTCCACAAGTGAAGTATATTTTGTGCCAGTTGGTGTGTTCCTCCTCTGCAGAGCAAGAGCAAAGGTTTTAGGATCTAAATTGCTTGTTTTCCATGGAAGAGCTATGTAGAACACTATGCTTTGCTGTTGCTGTGTTGGGTTTTCTCAAGACACAAGTCCTGTTGGTTGTCTGTGTTTGCAGCAAGCAGAGAAGCTGCTGCAGACACTTTCTTGCCCCTTTTCCACAAGTGAAGTATATTTTGTACCAGTTGGTGTATTCCTCGTCTGCAGAGCAAGA
>NW_026960877.1:0-32177 GCF_021018805.1 Prinia subflava | reverse complement strand
CAACACAGCAACAGCAAAGCATAGTGTTCTACAGAGCTCTTCCATGGAAAACAAGCAATTTAGATCCTAAAACCTTTGCTCTTGCTCTGCAGACGAGGAATACACCAACTGGTACAAAATATACTTCACTTGTGGAAAAGGGGCAAGAAAGTGTCTGCAGCAGCTTTTCTGCTCGCTGGAAACTCAGACAACCAACAAGACTTGTGTCTTGAGAAAACCAACACAATAACAGCAAAGCATAGTGTTCTACAGAGCTCTTCCATGGAAATCAAGCAATTTAAGTCCTAAAACCTTTGCTCTTGCTTTGCAGACGAGGAACACACCAACTGGTACAAAATATACGTCAGTAGTGGAGAAAGCAGGTACGTGTCTTCAAGAGCTTCTCTGCTTGCTGCAAACACAGACAACCAACAGGGCTTGTGTCTTGAGAAAACCAACACAGCAACAGCAAAGCATAGTGTTCTACATAGCTCTTCCATGGAAAACAAGCAATTTAGATCCTAAAACCTTTGCTCTTGCTCTGCAGACGAAGAATACACAAACTGGTACAAAATATACTTCACTTGTGGAAAAGGAGCAAGAAAGTGTCTGCAGCAGCTTCTCTGCTTGCTGAAAACACAGAGAACAAACAGGGCTTGTGTCTTGAGAAAACAAACACAGCAACCGAAAACCATAGTGTTCTACAGAGCTCTTCCATGGAAAACAAGCAATTTAGATCCTAAAACCTTTGCTCTTGCTCTGCAGACGAGGAATACACCAACTGGTACAAAATATTCTTCAGTTGTGGAAAAGGGGCAAGAAAGTGTCTGCAGCAGCTTTTCTGCTCGCTGGAAACACATACAACCAACAGGACTTGTGTCTTGAGAAAACCAACACAGTAACAGCAAAGCACAGTGTTCTACATATCTCTTCCAAGGAAATCAAGCAATTTAGGTCCTAAAACCTTTGCTCTTGCTTTGCAGAGGAGGAATACACCAACTGGTACAAAATATACGTCAGTAGTGGAGAAAGCAGGTACGTGTCTTCAAGAGCTTCTCTGCTCGATGCAAGTACAGAGAACAAACAGGGTTTGTTTCTTGAGAAAACCAACACAGCAACAGCAAAGCATAGTGTTCTACAGAGCTCTTCCATGGAAAACAAGCAATTTAGGTCCTAACACCTTTGCTCTTGCTCTGCAGACGAGGAACACACCAACTGGTACAAAATATACTTCACTTGTGAAAAAGGGGCAAGAAAGTGTCTGCAGCAGCTTCTCTGCTTGCTGCAAACACAGACAACCAACAGGACTTGTGTCTTGAGAAAACCAACACAGCAACAGCAAAGCATAGTGTTCTACAGAGCTCTTCCATGGAAAACAAGCAATTTAGATCCTAAAACCTTTGCTCTTGCTCTGCAGACGAGGAATACACCAACTGGTACAAAATATACTTCACTTGTGGAAAAGGGGCAAGAAAGTGTCTGCAGCAGCTTTTCTGCTCGCTGGAAACTCAGACAACCAACAAGACTTGTGTCTTGAGAAAACCAACACAGTAACAGCAAAGCATAGTGTTCTACAGAGCTCTTCCATGGAAATCAAGCAATTTAAGTCCTAAAACCTTTGCTCTTGCTTTGCAGACGAGGAACACACCAACTGGTACAAAATATACGTCAGTAGTGGAGAAAGCAGGTACGTGTCTTCAAGAGCTTCTCTGCTTGCTGAAAACACAGGGAACAAACAGGGCTTGTGTGTTTAGAAAACCAACACAGCAACAGCAAAGCATAGTGTTCTTAATAGCTCTTCCAATGAAATCAAGCAATTTAGGTCTTAAAACCTTTGCTCTTGCTCTGCAGACGAGGAACACACCAACTGGTACAAAATATACTTCACTTGTGAAAAAGGGGCAAGAAAGTGTCTGCAGCAGCTTCTCTGCTTGCTGCAAACACAGACAACCAACAGGACTTGTGTCTTGAGAAAACCAACACAGCAACAGCAAAGCATAGTGTTCTACATAGCTCTTCCATGGAAAACAAGCAATTTAGATCCTAAAACACATTTGCTCTTGCTCTGCAGACGAGGAATACACCAACTGGTACAAAATATACTTCACTAGTGGAAAAGGAGCAAGAAAGTGTCTGCAGCAGCTTCTCTGCTTGCTGAAAACACAGAGAACAAACAGGGCTTGTGTCTTGAGAAAACAAACACAGCAACCGAAAACCATAGTGTTCTACATAGCTCTTCCATGGAAAACAAGCAATTTAGATCCTAAAACCTTTGCTCTTGCTCTGCAGACGAGGAATACACCAACTGGTACAAAATATACTTCACTTGTGGAAAAGGGGCAAGAAAGTGTCTGCAGCAGCTTTTCTGCTCGCTGGAAACACATACAACTAACAAGGCTTGTGTCTTGAGAAAACCAACACAGCAACAGCAAAGCACAGTGTTCTACATATCTCTTCCAAGGAAATCAAGCAATTTAGGTCCTAAAACCTTTGCTCCTGCTCTCCAGACGAGGAATACACCAACTGGTACAAAATATACGTCAGTAGTGGAGAAAGCAGGTACGTGTCTTCAAGAGCTTCTCTGCTCGCTGCAAGTACAGAGAACAAAAAGGGTTTGTTTCTTGAGAAAACCAACACAGCAACAGCAAAGCATAGTGTTCTACAGAGCTCTTCCATGGAAATCAAGCAATTTAGGTCCTAACACCTTTGCTCTTGCTCTGCAGACGAGGAACACACCAACTGGTACAAAATATACTTCACTTGTGGAAAAGGGGCAAGAAAGTGTCTGCAGCAGCTTCTCTGCTTGCTGAAAACACAGGGAACAAACAGGGCTTGTGTCTTGAGAAAACCAACACAGCAACAGCAAAGCATAGTGTTCTACAGAGCTCTTCCATGGAAAACAAGCAATTTAGATCCTAAAACCTTTGCTCTTGCTCTGCAGACGAGGAATACACCAACTGGTACAAAATATACTTCACTTGTGGAAAAGGGGCAAGAAAGTGTCTGCAGCAGCTTCTCTGCTCGCTGGAAACTCAGACAACCAACAAGACTTGTGTCTTGAGAAAACCAACACAATAACAGCAAAGCATAGTGTTCTACATAGCTCTTCCATGGAAATCAAGCAATTTAAGTCCTAAAACCTTTGCTCTTGCTTTGCAGACGAGGAACACACCAACTGGTACAAAATATACGTCAGTAGTGGAGAAAGCAGGTACGTGTCTTCAAGAGCTTCTCTGCTTGCTGCAAACACAGACAACCAACAGGGCTTGTGTCTTGAGAAAACCAACACAGCAACAGCAAAGCATAGTGTTCTACATAGCTCTTCCATGGAAAACAAGCAATTTAGATCCTAAAACCTTTGCTCTTGCTCTGCAGACGAAGAATACACAAACTGGTACAAAATATACTTCACTAGTGGAAAAGGAGCAAGAAAGTGTCTGCAGCAGCTTCTCTGCTTGCTGAAAACACAGAGAACAAACAGGGCTTGTGTCTTGAGAAAACAAACACAGCAACCGAAAACCATAGTGTTCTACATAGCTCTTCCATGGAAAACAAGCAATTTAGATCCTAAAACCTTTGCTCTTGCTCTGCAGACGAGGAATACACCAACTGGTACAAAATATACTTCACTTGTGGAAAAGGGGCAAGAAAGTGTCTGCAGCAGCTTTTCTGCTCGCTGGAAACACATACAACTAACAAGGCTTGTGTCTTGAGAAAACCAACACAGCAACAGCAAAGCACAGTGTTCTACATATCTCTTCCAAGGAAATCAAGCAATTTAGGTCCTAAAACCTTTGCTCCTGCTCTCCAGACGAGGAATACACCAACTGGCACAAAATATACTTCACTAGTGGAAAAGGGGCAAGAAAGTGTCTGCAGCAGCTTCTCTGCTCGCTGCAAGTACAGAGAACAAACAGGGTTTGTTTCTTGAGAAAACCGACACAGCAACAGCAAAGCATAGTGTTCTACAGAGCTCTTCCATGGAAATCAAGCAATTTAGGTCCTAAAATCTTTGCTCCTGCTCTCCAGACGAGGAATACACCAACTGGTACAAAATATACTTCACTTGTGAAAAAGGGGCAAGAAAGTGTCTGCAGCAGCTTTTCTGCTCGCTGGAAACACATACAACTAACAAGGCTTGTGTCTTGAGAAAACCAACACAGTAACAGCAAAGCACAGTGTTCTACATATCTCTTCCAAGGAAATCAAGCAATTTAGGTCCTAAAACCTTTGCTCCTGCTCTCCAGACGAGGAATACACCAACTGGTACAAAATATACGTCAGTAGTGGAGAAAGCAGGTACGTGTCTTCAAGAGCTTCTCTGCTCGCTGCAAGTACAGAGAACAAACAGGGTTTGTTTCTTGAGAAAACCAACACAGCAACAGCAAAGCATAGTGTTCTACAGAGCTCTTCCATGGAAATCAAGCAATTTAGGTCCTAACACCTTTGCTCTTGCTTTGCAGACGAGGAACACACCAACTGGTACAAAATATACTTCACTTGTGAAAAAGGGGCAAGAAAGTGTCTGCAGCAGCTTCTCTGCTTGCTGCAAACACAGACAACCAACAGGACTTGTGTCTTGAGAAAACCAACACAGCAACAGCAAAGCATAGTGTTCTACATAGCTCTTCCATGGAAAACAAGCAATTTAGATCCTAAAACCTTTGCTCTTGCTCTGCAGACGAGGAATACACCAACTGGTACAAAATATACTTCACTTGTGGAAAAGGGGCAAGAAAGTGTCTGCAGCAGCTTTTCTGCTCGCTGGAAACTCAGACAACCAACAAGACGTGTCTTGAGAAAACCAACACAGTAACAGCAAAGCATAGTGTTCTACAGAGCTCTTCCATGGAAATCAAGCAATTTAAGTCCTAAAACCTTTGCTCTTGCTTTGCAGACGAGGAACACACCAACTGGTACAAAATATACGTCAGTAGTGGAGAAAGCAGGTACGTGTCTTCAAGAGCTTCTCTGCTTGCTGAAAACACAGGGAACAAACAGGGCTTGTGTCTTTAGAAAACCAACACAGCAACAGCAAAGCATAGTGTTCTTAACAGCTCTTCCAATGAAATCAAGCAATTTAAGTCCTAAAACCTTTGCTCTTGCTCTGCAGACGAGGAACACACCAACTGGTACAAAATATACTTCACTTGTGAAAAAGGGGCAAGAAAGTGTCTGCAGCAGCTTCTCTGCTTGCTGAAAACACAGGGAACAAACAGGGTTTGTGTCTTGAGAAAACCAACACAGCAACAGCAAAGCATAGTGTTCTACATAGCTCTTCCATGGAAAACAAGCAATTTAGATCCTAAAACCTTTGCTCTTGCTCTGCAGACGAAGAATACACAAACTGGTACAAAATATACTTCACTAGTGGAAAAGGAGCAAGAAAGTGTCTGCAGCAGCTTCTCTGCTTGCTGAAAACACAGAGAACAAACAGGGCTTGTGTCTTGAGAAAACAAACACAGCAACTGAAAACCATAGTGTTCTACAGAGCTCTTCCATGGAAAACAAGCAATTTAGATCCTAAAACCTTTGCTCTTGCTCTGCAGACGAGGAATACACCAACTGGTACAAAATATACTTCAGTTGTGGAAAAGGGGCAAGAAAGTGTCTGCAGCAGCTTTTCTGCTCGCTGGAAACACATACAACCAACAGGACTTGTGTCTTGAAACAACCAACACAGTAACAGCAAAGCACAGTGTTCTACATATCTCTTCCAAGGAAATCAAGCAATTTAGGTCCTAAAACCTTTGCTCTTGCTTTGCAGACGAGGAATACACCAACTGGTACAAAATATACGTCAGTAGTGGAGAAAGCAGGTACGTGTCTTCAAGAGCTTCTCTGCTCGATGCAAGTACAGAGAACAAACAGGGTTTGTTTCTTGAGAAAACCAACACAGCAACAGCAAAGCATAGTGTTCTACAGAGCTCTTCCATGGAAAACAAGCAATTTAGGTCCTAACACCTTTGCTCTTGCTCTGCAGACGAGGAACACACCAACTGGTACAAAATATACTTCACTTGTGAAAAAGGGGCAAGAAAGTGTCTGCAGCAGCTTCTCTGCTTGCTGCAAACACAGACAACCAACAGGACTTGTGTCTTGAGAAAACCAACACAGCAACAGCAAAGCATAGTGTTCTACAGAGCTCTTCCATGGAAAACAAGCAATTTAGATCCTAAAACCTTTGCTCTTGCTCTGCAGACGAGGAATACACCAACTGGTACAAAATATACTTCACTTGTGGAAAAGGGGCAAGAAAGTGTCTGCAGCAGCTTTTCTGCTCGCTGGAAACTCAGACAACCAACAAGACTTGTGTCTTGAGAAAACAACACAGTAACAGCAAAGCATAGTGTTCTACAGAGCTCTTCCATGGAAATCAAGCAATTTAAGTCCTAAAACCTTTGCTCTTGCTTTGCAGACGAGGAACACACCAACTGGTACAAAATATACGTCAGTAGTGGAGAAAGCAGGTACGTGTCTTCAAGAGCTTCTCTGCTTGCTGAAAACACAGGGAACAAACAGGGCTTGTGTGTTTAGAAAACCAACACAGCAACAGCAAAGCATAGTGTTCTTAATAGCTCTTCCAATGAAATCAAGCAATTTAGGTCTTAAAACCTTTGCTCTTGCTCTGCAGACGAGGAACACACCAACTGGTACAAAATATACTTCACTTGTGAAAAAGGGGCAAGAAAGTGTCTGCAGCAGCTTCTCTGCTTGCTGAAAACACAGACAACCAACAGGACTTGTGTCTTGAGAAAACCAACACAGCAACAGCAAAGCATAGTGTTCTACATAGCTCTTCCATGGAAAACAAGCAATTTAGATCCTAAAACACATTTGCTCTTGCTCTGCAGACGAGGAATACACCAACTGGTACAAAATATACTTCACTAGTGGAAAAGGAGCAAGAAAGTGTCTGCAGCAGCTTCTCTGCTTGCTGAAAACACAGAGAACAAACAGGGCTTGTGTCTTGAGAAAACAAACACAGCAACCGAAAACCATAGTGTTCTACATAGCTCTTCCATGGAAAAAAAGCAATTTAGATCCTAAAACCTTTGCTCTTGCTCTGCAGACGAGGAATACACCAACTGGTACAAAATATACTTCACTTGTGGAAAAGGGGCAAGAAAGTGTCTGCAGCAGCTTCTCTGCTCGCTGGAAACACATACAACTAACAAGGCTTGTGTCTTGAGAAAACCAACACAGCAACAGCAAAGCACAGTGTTCTACATATCTCTTCCAAGGAAATCAAGCAATTTAGGTCCTAAAACCTTTGCTCCTGCTCTCCAGACGAGGAATACACCAACTGGTACAAAATATACGTCAGTAGTGGAGAAAGCAGGTACGTGTCTTCAAGAGCTTCTCTGCTCGCTGCAAGTACAGAGAACAAACAGGGTTTGTTTCTTGAGAAAACCAACACAGCAACAGCAAAGCATAGTGTTCTACAGAGCTCTTCCATGGAAATCAAGCAATTTAGGTCCTAACACATTTGCTCTTGCTTTGCAGACGAGGAACACACCAACTGGTACAAAATATACTTCACTTGTGGAAAAGGGGCAAGAAAGTGTCTGCAGCAGCTTCTCTGCTTGCTGCAAACACAGACAACCAACAGGACTTGTGTCTTGAGAAAACCAACACAGCAACAGCAAAGCATAGTGTTCTACAGAGCTCTTCCATGGAAAACAAGCAATTTAGATCCTAAAACCTTTGCTCTTGCTCTGCAGAAGAGGAATACACCAACTGGTACAAAATATACTTCACTTGTGGAAAAGGGGCAAGAAAGTGTCTGCAGCAGCTTTTCTGCTCGCTGGAAACTCAGACAACCAACAAGACTTGTGTCTTGAGAAAACCAACACAATAACAGCAAAGCATAGTGTTCTACAGAGCTCTTCCATGGAAATCAAGCAATTTAAGTCTTAAAACCTTTGCTCTTGCTTTGCAGACGAGGAACACACCAACTGGTACAAAATATACGTCAGTAGTGGAGAAAGCAGGTACGTGTCTTCAAGAGCTTCTCTGCTTGCTGCAAACACAGACAACCAACAGGGCTTGTGTCTTGAGAAAACCAACACAGCAACAGCAAAGCATAGTGTTCTACATAGCTCTTCCATGGAAAACAAGCAATTTAGATCCTAAAACCTTTGCTCTTGCTCTGCAGACGAAGAATACACAAACTGGTACAAAATATACTTCACTAGTGGAAAAGGAGCAAGAAAGTGTCTGCAGCAGCTTCTCTGCTTGCTGAAAACACAGAGAACAAACAGGGCTTGTGTCTTGAGAAAACAAACACAGCAACCGAAAACCATAGTGTTCTACAGAGCTCTTCCATGGAAAACAAGCAATTTAGATCCTAAAACCTTTGCTCTTGCTCTGCAGACGAGGAATACACCAACTGGTACAAAAATATACTTCAGTTGTGGAAAAGGGGCAAGAAAGTGTCTGCAGCAGCTTTTCTGCTCGCTGGAAACACATACAACCAACAGGACTTGTGTCTTGAGAAAACCAACACAGTAACAGCAAAGCACAGTGTTCTACATATCTCTTCCAAGGAAATCAAGCAATTTAGGTCCTAAAACCTTTGCTCTTGCTTTGCAGACGAGGAATACACTAACTGGTACAAAATATACGTCAGTAGTGGAGAAAGCAGGTACGTGTCTTCAAGAGCTTCTCTGCTCGATGCAAGTACAGAGAACAAACAGGGTTTGTTTCTTGAGAAAACCAACACAGCAACAGCAAAGCATAGTGTTCTACATAGCTCTTCCATGGAAAACAAGCAATTTAGATCCTAAAACCTTTGCTCTTGCTCTGCAGACGAGGAACACACCAACTGGCACAAAATATACTTCACTTGTGGAAAAGGGCAAGAAAGTGTCTGCAGCAGCTTCTCTGCTTGCTGAAAACACAGAGAACAAACAGGGCTTGTGTCTTGAGAAAACCAACACAGCAACAGCAAAGCATAGTGTTCTACATAGCTCTTCCATGGAAAACAAGCAATTTAGATCCTAAAACCTTTGCTCTTGCTCTGCAGACGAGGAATACACCAACTGGTACAAAATATACTTCACTAGTGGAAAAGGGGCAAGAAAGTGTCTGCAGCAGCTTCTCTGCTTGCTGCAAACACAGACAACCAACAGGACTTGTGTCTTTAGAAAACCAACACAGCAACAGCAAAGCATAGTGTTCTACATAGCTCTTCCATGGAAAACAAGCAATTTAGATCCTAAAACCTTTGCTCTTGCTCTGCAGACGAGGAATACACCAACTGGTACAAAATATACTTCACTAGTGGAAAAGGAGCAAGAAAGTGTCTGCAGCAGCTTCTCTGCTTGCTGCAAACACAGACAACCAACAGGACTTGTGTCTTGAGAAAACCAACACAGTAACTGCAAAGCACAGTGTTCTACATATCTCTTCCAAGGAAATCAAGCAATTTAGGTCCTAAAACCTTTGCTCCTGCTCTCCAGACGAGGAATACACCAACTGGTACAAAATATACGTCAGTAGTGGAGAAAGCAGGTACGTGTCTTCAAGAGCTTCTCTGCTCGCTGCAAGTACAGAGAACAAACAGGGTTTGTTTCTTGAGAAAACCGACACAGCAACAGCAAAGCATAGTGTTCTACAGAGCTCTTCCATGGAAATCAAGTAATTTAGGTCCTAACATATTTGCTCTTGCTCTGCAGACGAGGAATACACCAACTGGTACAAAATATACTTCACTTGTGGAAAAGGGGCAAGAAAGTGTCTGCAGCAGCTTCTCTGCTTGCTGAAAACACAGACAACCAACAGGGCTTGTGTCTTTAGAAAACCAACACAGCAACAGCAAAGCATAGTGTTCTACATAGCTCTTCCATGGAAAACAAGCAATTTAGATCCTAAAACCTTTGCACTTGCTCTGCAGACGAGGAATACACCAACTGGTACAAAATATACTTCACTAGTGGAAAAGGGGCAAGAAAGTGTCTGCAGCAGCTTCTCTGCTTGCTGAAAACACAGAGAACAAACAGGGCTTGTGTCTTGAGAAAACAAACACAGCAACCGAAAACCATAGTGTTCTACAGAGCTCTTCCATGGAAATTAAGCAGTTTAGGTCCTAACACCTTTGCTCTTGCTCTGCAGACGAGGAATACACCAACTGGTACAAAATATACTTCACTTGTGGAAAAAAGGCAAGAAACTGTCTGCAGCAGCTTCTCTGCTTGCTGCAAACACAGACAACCAACAGGACTTGTGTCTTGAAAAAACCAACACAGTAACAGCAAAGCACAGTGTTCTACATATCTCTTCCAAGGAAATCAAGCAATTTAGGTCCTAAAACCTTTGCTCCTGCTCTCCAGACGAGGAATACACCAACTGGTACAAAATATACGTCAGTAGTGGAGAAAGCAGGTACGTGTCTTCAAGAGCTTCTCTGCTCGCTGCAAGTACAGAGAAAAAACAGGGTTTGTTTCTTGAGAAAACCGACACAGCAACAGCAAAGCATAGTGTTCTACAGAGCTCTTCCATGGAAATCAAGCAATTTAGGTCCTAACATATTTGCTCTTGCTCTGCAGACGAGGAATACACCAACTGGTACAAAATATACTTCACTTGTGGAAAAGGAGCAAGAAAGTGTCTGCAGCAGCTTCTCTGCTTGCTGAAAACACAGAGAACAAACAGGGCTTGTGTCTTGAGAAAACAAACACAGCAACCGAAAACCATAGTGTTCTACAGAGCTCTTCCATGGAAATTAAGCAGTTTAGGTCCTAACACCTTTGCTCTTGCTCTGCAGACGAGGAATACACCAACTGGTACAAAATATACTTCACTTGTGGAAAAAAGGCAAGAAACTGTCTGCAGCAGCTTCTCTGCTTGCTGCAAACACAGACAACCAACAGGACTTGTGTCTTGAAAAAACCAACACAGTAACAGCAAAGCACAGTGTTCTACATATCTCTTCCAAGGAAATCAAGCAATTTAGGTCCTAAAACCTTTGATCTTGCTCTGCAGACGAGGAATACACCAACTGGTACAAAATATACTTCACTAGTGGAAAAGGAGCAAGAAAGTGTCTGCAGCAGCTTCTCTGCTTGCTGCAAACACAGACAACCAACAGGACTTGTGTCTTGAGAAAACCAACACAGTAACAGCAAAGCACAGTGTTCTACATATCTCTTCCAAGGAAATCAAGCAATTTAGGTCCTAAAACCTTTGCTCCTGCTCTGCAGACGAGGAATACACCAACTGGTACAAAATATACGTCAGTAGTGGAGAAAGCAGGTACGTGTCTTCAAGAGCTTCTCTGCTCGCTGCAAGTACAGAGAACAAACAGGGTTTGTTTCTTGAGAAAACCGACACAGCAACAGCAAAGCATAGTGTTCTACAGAGCTCTTCCATGGAAATCAAGTAATTTAGGTCCTAACATATTTGCTCTTGCTCTGCAGACGAGGAATACACCAACTGGTACAAAATATACTTCACTTGTGGAAAAGGGGCAAGAAAGTGTCTGCAGCAGCTTCTCTGCTTGCTGCAAACACAGACAACCAACAGGACTTGTGTCTTGAGAAAACCAACACAGCAACAGCAAAGCATAGTGTTCTACATAGCTCTTCCATGGAAAACAAGCAATTTAGATCCTAAAACCTTTGCTCTTGCTCTGCAGACGAGGAATACACCAACTGGTACAAAATATACTTCACTTGTGGAAAAGGGGCAAGAAAGTGTCTGCAGCAGCTTCTCTGCTTGCTGCAAACACAGACAACCAACAGGACTTGTGTCTTGAGAAAACCAACACAGCAACAGCAAAGCATAGTGTTCTACATAGCTCTTCCATGGAAAACAAGCAATTTAGATCCTAAAACCTTTGCTCTTGCTCTGCAGACGAGGAATACACCAACTGGTACAAAATATACTTCACTTGTGGAAAAGGGGCAAGAAAGTGTCTGCAGCAGCTTCTCTGCTTGCTGCAAACACAGACAACCAACAGGACTTGTGTCTTGAGAAAACCAACACAGCAACAGCAAAGCATAGTGTTCTACATAGCTCTTCCATGGAAAACAAGCAATTTAGATCCTAAAACCTTTGCTCTTGCTCTGCAGAGGAGGAACACACCAACTGGCACAAAATATACTTCACTTGTGGAAAAGGGGCAAGAAAGTGTCTGCAGCAGCTTCTCTGCTTGCTGAAAACACAGGGAACAAACAGGGCTTGTGTCTTTAGAAAACCAACACAGCAACAGCAAAGCATAGTGTTCTACATAGCTCTTCCATGGAAAACAAGCAATTTAGATCCTAAAACCTTTGCACTTGCTCTGCAGACGAGGAATACACCAACTGGTACAAAATATACTTCACTTGTGGAAAAGGGGCAAGAAAGTGTCTGCAGCAGCTTCTCTGCTTGCTGAAAACACAGAGAACAAACAGGGCTTGTGTCTTGAGAAAACCAACACAGCAACAGCAAAGCATAGTGTTCTTAATAGCTCTTCCATGGAAAACAAGCAATTTGAATCCTAAAACCTTTGATCTTGCTCTGCAGACGAGGAATACACCAACTGGTACAAAATATACTTCACTAGTGGAAAAGGAGCAAGAAAGTGTCTGCAGCAGCTTCTCTGCTTGCTGCAAACACAGACAACCAACAGGACTTGTGTCTTGAGAAAACCAACACAGTAACAGCAAAGCACAGTGTTCTACATATCTCTTCCAAGGAAATCAAGCAATTTAGGTCCTAAAACCTTAGCTCCTGCTCTGCAGACGAGGAATACACCAACTGGTACAAAATATACGTCAGTAGTGGAGAAAGCAGGTACGTGTCTTCAAGAGCTTCTCTGCTCGCTGCAAGTACAGAGAACAAACAGGGTTTGTTTCTTGAGAAAACCGACACAGCAACAGCAAAGCATAGTGTTCTACAGAGCTCTTCCATGGAAATCAAGTAATTTAGGTCCTAACATATTTGCTCTTGCTCTGCAGACGAGGAATACACCAACTGGTACAAAATATACTTCACTTGTGGAAAAGGGGCAAGAAAGTGTCTGCAGCAGCTTCTCTGCTTGCTGCAAACACAGACAACCAACAGGACTTGTGTCTTGAGAAAACCAACACAGCAACAGCAAAGCATAGTGTTCTACATAGCTCTTCCATGGAAAACAAGCAATTTAGATCCTAAAACCTTTGCTCTTGCTCTGCAGACGAGGAATACACCAACTGGTACAAAATATACTTCACTTGTGGAAAAGGGGCAAGAAAGTGTCTGCAGCAGCTTCTCTGCTTGCTGCAAACACAGACAACCAACAGGACTTGTGTCTTGAGAAAACCAACACAGCAACAGCAAAGCATAGTGTTCTACATAGCTCTTCCATGGAAAACAAGCAATTTAGATCCTAAAACCTTTGCTCTTGCTCTGCAGACGAGGAATACACCAACTGGTACAAAATATACTTCACTTGTGGAAAAGGGGCAAGAAAGTGTCTGCAGCAGCTTCTCTGCTTGCTGCAAACACAGACAACCAACAGGACTTGTGTCTTGAGAAAACCAACACAGCAACAGCAAAGCATAGTGTTCTACATAGCTCTTCCATGGAAAACAAGCAATTTAGATCCTAAAACCTTTGCTCTTGCTCTGCAGAGGAGGAACACACCAACTGGCACAAAATATACTTCACTTGTGGAAAAGGGGCAAGAAAGTGTCTGCAGCAGCTTCTCTGCTTGCTGAAAACACAGGGAACAAACAGGGCTTGTGTCTTTAGAATACCAACACAGCAACAGCAAAGCATAGTGTTCTACATAGCTCTTCCATGGAAAACAAGCAATTTAGATCCTAAAACCTTTGCACTTGCTCTGCAGACGAGGAATACACCAACTGGTACAAAA
The DNA here is from genome assembly GCF_021018805.1 of Prinia subflava. Lineage (NCBI taxonomy): Eukaryota > Metazoa > Chordata > Aves > Passeriformes > Cisticolidae > Prinia > Prinia subflava. Next base: position 18,355 of record NW_026960877.1, on the reverse strand, counting down.
TATACTTCACTTGTGGAAAAGGGGCAAGAAAGTGTCTGCAGCAGCTTCTCTGCTTGCTGAAAACACAGAGAACAAACAGGGCTTGTGTCTTGAGAAAACCAACACAGCAACAGCAAAGCATAGTGTTCTTAATAGCTCTTCCATGGAAAACAAGCAATTTGAATCCTAAAACCTTTGATCTTGCTCTGCAGACGAGGAATACACCAACTGGTACAAAATATACTTCACTAGTGGAAAAGGAGCAAGAAAGTGTCTGCAGCAGCTTCTCTGCTTGCTGCAAACACAGACAACCAACAGGACTTGTGTCTTGAGAAAACCAACACAGTAACAGCAAAGCACAGTGTTCTACATATCTCTTCCAAGGAAATCAAGCAATTTAGGTCCTAAAACCTTAGCTCCTGCTCTGCAGACGAGGAATACACCAACTGGTACAAAATATACGTCAGTAGTGGAGAAAGCAGGTACGTGTCTTCAAGAGCTTCTCTGCTCGCTGCAAGTACAGAGAACAAACAGGGTTTGTTTCTTGAGAAAACCGACACAGCAACAGCAAAGCATAGTGTTCTACAGAGCTCTTCCATGGAAATCAAGTAATTTAGGTCCTAACATATTTGCTCTTGCTCTGCAGACGAGGAATACACCAACTGGTACAAAATATACTTCACTTGTGGAAAAGGGGCAAGAAAGTGTCTGCAGCAGCTTCTCTGCTTGCTGCAAACACAGACAACCAACAGGACTTGTGTCTTGAGAAAACCAACACAGCAACAGCAAAGCATAGTGTTCTACATAGCTCTTCCATGGAAAACAAGCAATTTAGATCCTAAAACCTTTGCTCTTGCTCTGCAGACGAGGAACACACCAACTGGCACAAAATATACTTCACTTGTGGAAAAGGGGCAAGAAAGTGTCTGCAGCAGCTTCTCTGCTTGCTGAAAACACAGAGAACAAACAGGGCTTGTGTCTTGAGAAAACCAACACAGCAACAGCAAAGCATAGTGTTCTACAGAGCTCTTCCATGGAAAACAAGCAATTTAGATCCTAAAACCTTTGCACTTGCTCTGCAGACGAGGAATACACCAACTGGTACAAAATATACTTCACTAGTGGAAAAGGGGCAAGAAAGTGTCTGCAGCAGCTTCTCTGCTTGCTGCAAACACAGACAACCAACAGGACTTGTGTCTTGAGAAAACCAACACAGCAACAGCAAAGCATAGTGTTCTACATAGCTCTTCCATGGAAAACAAGCAATTTAGATCCTAAAACCTTTGCTCTTGCTCTGCAGACGAGGAATACACCAACTGGTACAAAATATACTTCACTAGTGGAAAAGGAGCAAGAAAGTGTCTGCAGCAGCTTCTCTGCTTGCTGCAAACACAGACAACCAACAGGACTTGTGTCTTGAGAAAACCAACACAGTAACTGCAAAGCACAGTGTTCTACATATCTCTTCCAAGGAAATCAAGCAATTTAGATCCTAAAACCTTTGCTCTTGCTCTGCAGAAGAGGAATACACCAACTGGTACAAAATATACGTCAGTAGTGGAGAAAGCAGGTACGTGTCTTCAAGAGCTTCTCTGCTCGCTGCAAGTACAGAGAACAAACAGGTTTTGTTTCTTGAGAAAACCGACACAGCAACAGCAAAGCATAGTGTTCTACAGAGCTCTTCCATGGAAATCAAGTAATTTAGGTCCTAACATATTTGCTCTTGCTCTGCAGACGAGGAATACACCAACTGGTACAAAATATACTTCACTTGTGGAAAAGGGGCAAGAAAGTGTCTGCAGCAGCTTCTCTGCTTGCTGCAAACACAGACAACCAACAGGACTTGTGTCTTGAGAAAACCAACACAGCAACAGCAAAGCATAGTGTTCTACATAGCTCTTCCATGGAAAACAAGCAATTTAGATCCTAAAACCTTTGCTCTTGCTCTGCAGACAAGGAATACACCAACTGGTACAAAATATACTTCACTTGTGGAAAAGGGGCAAGAAAGTGTCTGCAGCAGCTTCTCTGCTTGCTGCAAACACAGACAACCAACAGGACTTGTGTCTTTAGAAAACCAACACAGCAACAGCAAAGCATAGTGTTCTACATAGCTCTTCCATGGAAAACAAGCAATTTAGATCCTAAAACCTTTGCTCTTGCTCTGCAGAGGAGGAACACACCAACTGGCACAAAATATACTTCACTTGTGGAAAAGGGGCAAGAAAGTGTCTGCAGCAGCTTCTCTGCTTGCTGAAAACACAGAGAACAAACAGGGCTTGTGTCTTGAGAAAACAAACACAGCAACCGAAAACCATAGTGTTCTACAGAGCTCTTCCATGGAAATTAAGCAGTTTAGGTCCTAACACCTTTGCTCTTGCTCTGCAGACGAGGAATACACCAACTGGTACAAAATATACTTCACTTGTGGAAAAGGGGCAAGAAACTGTCTGCAGCAGCTTCTCTGCTTGCTGCAAACACAGACAACCAACAGGACTTGTGTCTTGAGAAAACCAACACAGTAACAGCAAAGCATAGTGTTCTACAGAGCTCTTCCAAGGAAATCAAGCAATTTAGGTCCTAAAACCTTTGCTCCTGCTCTCCAGACGAGGAATACACCAACTGGTACAAAATATACGTCAGTAGTGGAGAAAGCAGGTACGTGTCTTCAAGAGCTTCTCTGCTTGCTGAAAACACAGGGAACAAACAGGGCTTGTGTGTTTAGAAAACCAACACAGCAACAGCAAAGCATAGTGTTCTTAATAGCTCTTCCAATGAAATCAAGCAATTTAGGTCTTAAAACCTTTGCTCTTGCTCTGCAGACGAGGAACACACCAACTGGTACAAAATATACTTCACTTGTGGAAAAGGGGCAAGAAAGTGTCTGCAGCAGCTTCTCTGCTTGCTGCAAACACAGACAACCAACAGGACTTGTGTCTTGAGAAAACCAACACAGCAACAGCAAAGCATAGTGTTCTACATAGCTCTTCCATGGAAAACAAGCAATTTAGATCCTAAAACACATTTGCTCTTGCTCTGCAGACGAGGAATACACCAACTGGTACAAAATATACTTCACTAGTGGAAAAGGAGCAAGAAAGTGTCTGCAGCAGCTTCTCTGCTTGCTGAAAACACAGAGAACAAACAGGGCTTGTGTCTTGAGAAAACAAACACAGCAACCGAAAACCATAGTGTTCTACAGAGCTCTTCCATGGAAAACAAGCAATTTAGATCCTAAAACCTTTGCTCTTGCTCTGCAGACGAGGAATACACCAACTGGTACAAAATATACTTCACTTGTGGAAAAGGGGCAAGAAAGTGTCTGCAGCAGCTTTTCTGCTCGCTGGAAACACATACAACTAACAAGGCTTGTGTCTTGAGAAAACCAACACAGCAACAGCAAAGCACAGTGTTCTACATATCTCTTCCAAGGAAATCAAGCAATTTAGGTCCTAAAACCTTTGCTCCTGCTCTCCAGACGAGGAATACACCAACTGGTACAAAATATACGTCAGTAGTGGAGAAAGCAGGTACGTGTCTTCAAGAGCTTCTCTGCTCGCTGCAAGTACAGAGAACAAACAGGGTTTGTTTCTTGAGAAAACCGACACAGCAACAGCAAAGCATAGTGTTCTACAGAGCTCTTCCATGGAAATCAAGCAATTTAGGTCCTAACACCTTTGCTCTTGCTCTGCAGACGAGGAATACACCAACTGGTACAAAATATACTTCACTTGTGGAAAAGGGGCAAGAAAGTGTCTGCAGCAGCTTCTCTGCTTGCTGAAAACACAGACAACCAACAGGGTTTGTGTCTTGAGAAAACCAACACAGTAACAGCAAAGCACAGTGTTCTACATATCTCTTCCAAGGAAATCAAGCAATTTAGGTCCTAAAACCTTTGCTCCTGCTCTCCAGACGAGGAATACACCAACTGGTACAAAATATACTTCACTAGTGGAAAAGGAGCAAGAAAGTGTCTGCAGCAGCTTCTCTGCTTGCTGAAAACACAGAGAACAAACAGGGCTTGTGTCTTGAGAAAACAAACACAGCAACCGAAAACCATAGTGTTCTACATAGCTCTTCCATGGAAAACAAGCAATTTAGATCCTAAAACCTTTGCTCTTGCTCTGCAGACGAGGAATACACCAACTGGTACAAAATATACTTCACTTGTGGAAAAGGGGCAAGAAAGTGTCTGCAGCAGCTTTTCTGCTCGCTGGAAACACATACAACTAACAAGGCTTGTGTCTTGAGAAAACCAACACAGCAACAGCAAAGCACAGTGTTCTACATATCTCTTCCAAGGAAATCAAGCAATTTAGGTCCTAAAACCTTTGCTCCTGCTCTCCAGACGAGGAATACACCAACTGGTACAAAATATACGTCAGTAGTGGAGAAAGCAGGTACGTGTCTTCAAGAGCTTCTCTGCTCGCTGCAAGTACAGAGAACAAACAGGGTTTGTTTCTTGAGAAAACCAACACAGCAACAGCAAAGCATAGTGTTCTACAGAGCTCTTCCATGGAAATCAAGCAATTTAGGTCCTAACACATTTGCTCTTGCTTTGCAGACGAGGAACACACCAACTGGTACAAAATATACTTCACTTGTGGAAAAGGAGCAAGAAAGTGTCTGCAGCAGCTTCTCTGCTTGCTGAAAACACAGACAACCAACAGGACTTGTGTCTTGAGAAAACCAACACAGCAACAGCAAAGCATAGTGTTCTACAGAGCTCTTCCATGGAAAACAAGCAATTTAGATCCTAAAACCTTTGCTCTTGCTCTGCAGAAGAGGAATACACCAACTGGTACAAAATATACTTCACTTGTGGAAAAGGGGCAAGAAAGTGTCTGCAGCAGCTTCTCTGCTTGCTGAAAACACAGGGAACAAACAGGGTTTGTGTCTTTAGAAAACCAACACAGCAACAGCAAAGCATAGTGTTCTACAGAGCTCTTCCATGGAAAACAAGCAATTTAGATCCTAAAACCTTTGCTCTTGCTCTGCAGACGAGGAATACACCAACTGGTACAAAATATACTTCACTTGTGGAAAAGGGGCAAGAAAGTGTCTGCAGCAGCTTTTCTGCTCGCTGGAAACTCAGACAACCAACAAGACTTGTGTCTTGAGAAAACCAACACAATAACAGCAAAGCATAGTGTTCTACAGAGCTCTTCCATGGAAATCAAGCAATTTAAGTCCTAAAACCTTTGCTCTTGCTTTGCAGACGAGGAACACACCAACTGGTACAAAATATACGTCAGTAGTGGAGAAAGCAGGTACGTGTCTTCAAGAGCTTCTCTGCTTGCTGCAAACACAGACAACCAACAGGGCTTGTGTCTTGAGAAAACCAACACAGCAACAGCAAAGCATAGTGTTCTACATAGCTCTTCCATGGAAAACAAGCAATTTAGATCCTAAAACCTTTGCTCTTGCTCTGCAGACGAAGAATACACAAACTGGTACAAAATATACTTCACTTGTGGAAAAGGAGCAAGAAAGTGTCTGCAGCAGCTTCTCTGCTTGCTGAAAACACAGAGAACAAACAGGGCTTGTGTCTTGAGAAAACAAACACAGCAACCGAAAACCATAGTGTTCTACAGAGCTCTTCCATGGAAAACAAGCAATTTAGATCCTAAAACCTTTGCTCTTGCTCTGCAGACGAGGAATACACCAACTGGTACAAAATATTCTTCAGTTGTGGAAAAGGGGCAAGAAAGTGTCTGCAGCAGCTTTTCTGCTCGCTGGAAACACATACAACCAACAGGACTTGTGTCTTGAGAAAACCAACACAGTAACAGCAAAGCACAGTGTTCTACATATCTCTTCCAAGGAAATCAAGCAATTTAGGTCCTAAAACCTTTGCTCTTGCTTTGCAGAGGAGGAATACACCAACTGGTACAAAATATACGTCAGTAGTGGAGAAAGCAGGTACGTGTCTTCAAGAGCTTCTCTGCTCGATGCAAGTACAGAGAACAAACAGGGTTTGTTTCTTGAGAAAACCAACACAGCAACAGCAAAGCATAGTGTTCTACAGAGCTCTTCCATGGAAAACAAGCAATTTAGGTCCTAACACCTTTGCTCTTGCTCTGCAGACGAGGAACACACCAACTGGTACAAAATATACTTCACTTGTGAAAAAGGGGCAAGAAAGTGTCTGCAGCAGCTTCTCTGCTTGCTGCAAACACAGACAACCAACAGGACTTGTGTCTTGAGAAAACCAACACAGCAACAGCAAAGCATAGTGTTCTACAGAGCTCTTCCATGGAAAACAAGCAATTTAGATCCTAAAACCTTTGCTCTTGCTCTGCAGACGAGGAATACACCAACTGGTACAAAATATACTTCACTTGTGGAAAAGGGGCAAGAAAGTGTCTGCAGCAGCTTTTCTGCTCGCTGGAAACTCAGACAACCAACAAGACTTGTGTCTTGAGAAAACCAACACAGTAACAGCAAAGCATAGTGTTCTACAGAGCTCTTCCATGGAAATCAAGCAATTTAAGTCCTAAAACCTTTGCTCTTGCTTTGCAGACGAGGAACACACCAACTGGTACAAAATATACGTCAGTAGTGGAGAAAGCAGGTACGTGTCTTCAAGAGCTTCTCTGCTTGCTGAAAACACAGGGAACAAACAGGGCTTGTGTGTTTAGAAAACCAACACAGCAACAGCAAAGCATAGTGTTCTTAATAGCTCTTCCAATGAAATCAAGCAATTTAGGTCTTAAAACCTTTGCTCTTGCTCTGCAGACGAGGAACACACCAACTGGTACAAAATATACTTCACTTGTGAAAAAGGGGCAAGAAAGTGTCTGCAGCAGCTTCTCTGCTTGCTGCAAACACAGACAACCAACAGGACTTGTGTCTTGAGAAAACCAACACAGCAACAGCAAAGCATAGTGTTCTACATAGCTCTTCCATGGAAAACAAGCAATTTAGATCCTAAAACACATTTGCTCTTGCTCTGCAGACGAGGAATACACCAACTGGTACAAAATATACTTCACTAGTGGAAAAGGAGCAAGAAAGTGTCTGCAGCAGCTTCTCTGCTTGCTGAAAACACAGAGAACAAACAGGGCTTGTGTCTTGAGAAAACAAACACAGCAACCGAAAACCATAGTGTTCTACATAGCTCTTCCATGGAAAACAAGCAATTTAGATCCTAAAACCTTTGCTCTTGCTCTGCAGACGAGGAATACACCAACTGGTACAAAATATACTTCACTTGTGGAAAAGGGGCAAGAAAGTGTCTGCAGCAGCTTTTCTGCTCGCTGGAAACACATACAACTAACAAGGCTTGTGTCTTGAGAAAACCAACACAGCAACAGCAAAGCACAGTGTTCTACATATCTCTTCCAAGGAAATCAAGCAATTTAGGTCCTAAAACCTTTGCTCCTGCTCTCCAGACGAGGAATACACCAACTGGTACAAAATATACGTCAGTAGTGGAGAAAGCAGGTACGTGTCTTCAAGAGCTTCTCTGCTCGCTGCAAGTACAGAGAACAAAAAGGGTTTGTTTCTTGAGAAAACCAACACAGCAACAGCAAAGCATAGTGTTCTACAGAGCTCTTCCATGGAAATCAAGCAATTTAGGTCCTAACACCTTTGCTCTTGCTCTGCAGACGAGGAACACACCAACTGGTACAAAATATACTTCACTTGTGGAAAAGGGGCAAGAAAGTGTCTGCAGCAGCTTCTCTGCTTGCTGAAAACACAGGGAACAAACAGGGCTTGTGTCTTGAGAAAACCAACACAGCAACAGCAAAGCATAGTGTTCTACAGAGCTCTTCCATGGAAAACAAGCAATTTAGATCCTAAAACCTTTGCTCTTGCTCTGCAGACGAGGAATACACCAACTGGTACAAAATATACTTCACTTGTGGAAAAGGGGCAAGAAAGTGTCTGCAGCAGCTTCTCTGCTCGCTGGAAACTCAGACAACCAACAAGACTTGTGTCTTGAGAAAACCAACACAATAACAGCAAAGCATAGTGTTCTACATAGCTCTTCCATGGAAATCAAGCAATTTAAGTCCTAAAACCTTTGCTCTTGCTTTGCAGACGAGGAACACACCAACTGGTACAAAATATACGTCAGTAGTGGAGAAAGCAGGTACGTGTCTTCAAGAGCTTCTCTGCTTGCTGCAAACACAGACAACCAACAGGGCTTGTGTCTTGAGAAAACCAACACAGCAACAGCAAAGCATAGTGTTCTACATAGCTCTTCCATGGAAAACAAGCAATTTAGATCCTAAAACCTTTGCTCTTGCTCTGCAGACGAAGAATACACAAACTGGTACAAAATATACTTCACTAGTGGAAAAGGAGCAAGAAAGTGTCTGCAGCAGCTTCTCTGCTTGCTGAAAACACAGAGAACAAACAGGGCTTGTGTCTTGAGAAAACAAACACAGCAACCGAAAACCATAGTGTTCTACATAGCTCTTCCATGGAAAACAAGCAATTTAGATCCTAAAACCTTTGCTCTTGCTCTGCAGACGAGGAATACACCAACTGGTACAAAATATACTTCACTTGTGGAAAAGGGGCAAGAAAGTGTCTGCAGCAGCTTTTCTGCTCGCTGGAAACACATACAACTAACAAGGCTTGTGTCTTGAGAAAACCAACACAGCAACAGCAAAGCACAGTGTTCTACATATCTCTTCCAAGGAAATCAAGCAATTTAGGTCCTAAAACCTTTGCTCCTGCTCTCCAGACGAGGAATACACCAACTGGCACAAAATATACTTCACTAGTGGAAAAGGGGCAAGAAAGTGTCTGCAGCAGCTTCTCTGCTCGCTGCAAGTACAGAGAACAAACAGGGTTTGTTTCTTGAGAAAACCGACACAGCAACAGCAAAGCATAGTGTTCTACAGAGCTCTTCCATGGAAATCAAGCAATTTAGGTCCTAAAATCTTTGCTCCTGCTCTCCAGACGAGGAATACACCAACTGGTACAAAATATACTTCACTTGTGAAAAAGGGGCAAGAAAGTGTCTGCAGCAGCTTTTCTGCTCGCTGGAAACACATACAACTAACAAGGCTTGTGTCTTGAGAAAACCAACACAGTAACAGCAAAGCACAGTGTTCTACATATCTCTTCCAAGGAAATCAAGCAATTTAGGTCCTAAAACCTTTGCTCCTGCTCTCCAGACGAGGAATACACCAACTGGTACAAAATATACGTCAGTAGTGGAGAAAGCAGGTACGTGTCTTCAAGAGCTTCTCTGCTCGCTGCAAGTACAGAGAACAAACAGGGTTTGTTTCTTGAGAAAACCAACACAGCAACAGCAAAGCATAGTGTTCTACAGAGCTCTTCCATGGAAATCAAGCAATTTAGGTCCTAACACCTTTGCTCTTGCTTTGCAGACGAGGAACACACCAACTGGTACAAAATATACTTCACTTGTGAAAAAGGGGCAAGAAAGTGTCTGCAGCAGCTTCTCTGCTTGCTGCAAACACAGACAACCAACAGGACTTGTGTCTTGAGAAAACCAACACAGCAACAGCAAAGCATAGTGTTCTACAGAGCTCTTCCATGGAAAACAAGCAATTTAGATCCTAAAACCTTTGCTCTTGCTCTGCAGACGAGGAATACACCAACTGGTACAAAATATACTTCACTTGTGGAAAAGGGGCAAGAAAGTGTCTGCAGCAGCTTTTCTGCTCGCTGGAAACTCAGACAACCAACAAGACTTGTGTCTTGAGAAAACCAACACAGTAACAGCAAAGCATAGTGTTCTACAGAGCTCTTCCATGGAAATCAAGCAATTTAAGTCCTAAAACCTTTGCTCTTGCTTTGCAGACGAGGAACACACCAACTGGTACAAAATATACGTCAGTAGTGGAGAAAGCAGGTACGTGTCTTCAAGAGCTTCTCTGCTTGCTGAAAACACAGGGAACAAACAGGGCTTGTGTCTTTAGAAAACCAACACAGCAACAGCAAAGCATAGTGTTCTTAACAGCTCTTCCAATGAAATCAAGCAATTTAAGTCCTAAAACCTTTGCTCTTGCTCTGCAGACGAGGAACACACCAACTGGTACAAAATATACTTCACTTGTGAAAAAGGGGCAAGAAAGTGTCTGCAGCAGCTTCTCTGCTTGCTGAAAACACAGGGAACAAACAGGGTTTGTGTCTTGAGAAAACCAACACAGCAACAGCAAAGCATAGTGTTCTACATAGCTCTTCCATGGAAAACAAGCAATTTAGATCCTAAAACCTTTGCTCTTGCTCTGCAGACGAAGAATACACAAACTGGTACAAAATATACTTCACTAGTGGAAAAGGAGCAAGAAAGTGTCTGCAGCAGCTTCTCTGCTTGCTGAAAACACAGAGAACAAACAGGGCTTGTGTCTTGAGAAAACAAACACAGCAACTGAAAACCATAGTGTTCTACAGAGCTCTTCCATGGAAAACAAGCAATTTAGATCCTAAAACCTTTGCTCTTGCTCTGCAGACGAGGAATACACCAACTGGTACAAAATATACTTCAGTTGTGGAAAAGGGGCAAGAAAGTGTCTGCAGCAGCTTTTCTGCTCGCTGGAAACACATACAACCAACAGGACTTGTGTCTTGAAACAACCAACACAGTAACAGCAAAGCACAGTGTTCTACATATCTCTTCCAAGGAAATCAAGCAATTTAGGTCCTAAAACCTTTGCTCTTGCTTTGCAGACGAGGAATACACCAACTGGTACAAAATATACGTCAGTAGTGGAGAAAGCAGGTACGTGTCTTCAAGAGCTTCTCTGCTCGATGCAAGTACAGAGAACAAACAGGGTTTGTTTCTTGAGAAAACCAACACAGCAACAGCAAAGCATAGTGTTCTACAGAGCTCTTCCATGGAAAACAAGCAATTTAGGTCCTAACACCTTTGCTCTTGCTCTGCAGACGAGGAACACACCAACTGGTACAAAATATACTTCACTTGTGAAAAAGGGGCAAGAAAGTGTCTGCAGCAGCTTCTCTGCTTGCTGCAAACACAGACAACCAACAGGACTTGTGTCTTGAGAAAACCAACACAGCAACAGCAAAGCATAGTGTTCTACAGAGCTCTTCCATGGAAAACAAGCAATTTAGATCCTAAAACCTTTGCTCTTGCTCTGCAGACGAGGAATACACCAACTGGTACAAAATATACTTCACTTGTGGAAAAGGGGCAAGAAAGTGTCTGCAGCAGCTTTTCTGCTCGCTGGAAACTCAGACAACCAACAAGACTTGTGTCTTGAGAAAACCAACACAGTAACAGCAAAGCATAGTGTTCTACAGAGCTCTTCCATGGAAAACAAGCAATTTAGATCCTAAAACACATTTGCTCTTGCTCTGCAGACGAGGAATACACCAACTGGTACAAAATATACGTCAGTAGTGGAGAAAGCAGGTACGTGTCTTCAAGAGCTTCTCTGCTCGATGCAAGTACAGAGAACAAACAGGGTTTGTTTCTTGAGAAAACCAACACAGCAACAGCAAAGCATAGTGTTCTACAGAGCTCTTCCATGGAAAACAAGCAATTTAGGTCCTAACACCTTTGCTCTTGCTCTGCAGACGAGGAACACACCAACTGGTACAAAATATACTTCACTTGTGAAAAAGGGGCAAGAAAGTGTCTGCAGCAGCTTCTCTGCTTGCTGCAAACACAGACAACCAACAGGACTTGTGTCTTGAGAAAACCAACACAGCAACAGCAAAGCATAGTGTTCTACAGAGCTCTTCCATGGAAAACAAGCAATTTAGATCCTAAAACCTTTGCTCTTGCTCTGCAGACGAGGAATACACCAACTGGTACAAAATATACTTCACTTGTGGAAAAGGGGCAAGAAAGTGTCTGCAGCAGCTTTTCTGCTCGCTGGAAACTCAGACAACCAACAAGACTTGTGTCTTGAGAAAACCAACACAGTAACAGCAAAGCATAGTGTTCTACATAGCTCTTCCATGGAAAACAAGCAATTTAGATCCTAAAACACATTTGCTCTTGCTCTGCAGACGAGGAATACACCAACTGGTACAAAATATACTTCACTAGTGGAAAAGGAGCAAGAAAGTGTCTGCAGCAGCTTCTCTGCTTGCTGAAAACACAGAGAACAAACAGGGCTTGTGTCTTGAGAAAACAAACACAGCAACCGAAAACCATAGTGTTCTACATAGCTCTTCCATGGAAAACAAGCAATTTAGATCCTAAAACCTTTGCTCTTGCTCTGCAGACGAGGAATACACCAACTGGTACAAAATATACTTCACTTGTGGAAAAGGGGCAAGAAAGTGTCTGCAGCAGCTTTTCTGCTCGCTGGAAACACATACAACTAACAAGGCTTGTGTCTTGAGAAAACCAACACAGCAACAGCAAAGCACAGTGTTCTACATATCTCTTCCAAGGAAATCAAGCAATTTAGGTCCTAAAACCTTTGCTCCTGCTCTCCCAGACGAGGAATACACCAACTGGTACAAAATATACGTCAGTAGTGGAGAAAGCAGGTACGTGTCTTCAAGAGCTTCTCTGCTCGCTGCAAGTACAGAGAACAAAAAGGGTTTGTTTCTTGAGAAAAACCAACACAGCAACAGCAAAGCATAGTGTTCTACAGAGCTCTTCCATGGAAATCAAGCAATTTAGGTCCTAACACCTTTGCTCTTGCTCTGCAGACGAGGAACACACCAACTGGTACAAAATATACTTCACTTGTGGAAAAGGGGCAAGAAAGTGTCTGCAGCAGCTTCTCTGCTTGCTGAAAACACAGGGAACAAACAGGGCTTGTGTCTTGAGAAAACCAACACAGCAACAGCAAAGCATAGTGTTCTACAGAGCTCTTCCATGGAAAACAAGCAATTTAGATCCTAAAACCTTTGCTCTTGCTCTGCAGACGAGGAATACACCAACTGGTACAAAATATACTTCACTTGTGGAAAAGGGGCAAGAAAGTGTCTGCAGCAGCTTCTCTGCTCGCTGGAAACTCAGACAACCAACAAGACTTGTGTCTTGAGAAAACCAACACAATAACAGCAAAGCATAGTGTTCTACATAGCTCTTCCATGGAAATCAAGCAATTTAAGTCCTAAAACCTTTGCTCTTGCTTTGCAGACGAGGAACACACCAACTGGTACAAAATATACGTCAGTAGTGGAGAAAGCAGGTACGTGTCTTCAAGAGCTTCTCTGCTTGCTGCAAACACAGACAACCAACAGGGCTTGTGTCTTGAGAAAACCAACACAGCAACAGCAAAGCATAGTGTTCTACATAGCTCTTCCATGGAAAACAAGCAATTTAGATCCTAAAACCTTTGCTCTTGCTCTGCAGACGAAGAATACACAAACTGGTACAAAATATACTTCACTAGTGGAAAAGGAGCAAGAAAGTGTCTGCAGCAGCTTCTCTGCTTGCTGAAAACACAGAGAACAAACAGGGCTTGTGTCTTGAGAAAACAAAACACAGCAACCGAAAACCATAGTGTTCTACATAGCTCTTCCATGGAAAACAAGCAATTTAGATCCTAAAACCTTTGCTCTTGCTCTGCAGACGAGGAATACACCAACTGGTACAAAATATACTTCACTTGTGGAAAAGGGGCAAGAAAGTGTCTGCAGCAGCTTTTCTGCTCGCTGGAAACACATACAACTAACAAGGCTTGTGTCTTGAGAAAACCAACACAGCAACAGCAAAGCACAGTGTTCTACATATCTCTTCCAAGGAAATCAAGCAATTTAGGTCCTAAAACCTTTGCTCCTGCTCTCCAGACGAGGAATACACCAACTGGCACAAAATATACTTCACTAGTGGAAAAGGGGCAAGAAAGTGTCTGCAGCAGCTTCTCTGCTCGCTGCAAGTACAGAGAACAAACAGGGTTTGTTTCTTGAGAAAACCGACACAGCAACAGCAAAGCATAGTGTTCTACAGAGCTCTTCCATGGAAATCAAGCAATTTAGGTCCTAAAATCTTTGCTCCTGCTCTCCAGACGAGGAATACACCAACTGGTACAAAATATACTTCACTTGTGAAAAAGGGGCAAGAAAGTGTCTGCAGCAGCTTTTCTGCTCGCTGGAAACACATACAACTAACAAGGCTTGTGTCTTGAGAAAACCAACACAGTAACAGCAAAGCACAGTGTTCTACATATCTCTTCCAAGGAAATCAAGCAATTTAGGTCCTAAAACCTTTGCTCCTGCTCTCCAGACGAGGAATACACCAACTGGTACAAAATATACGTCAGTAGTGGAGAAAGCAGGTACGTGTCTTCAAGAGCTTCTCTGCTCGCTGCAAGTACAGAGAACAAACAGGGTTTGTTTCTTGAGAAAACCAACACAGCAACAGCAAAGCATAGTGTTCTACAGAGCTCTTCCATGGAAATCAAGCAATTTAGGTCCTAACACCTTTGCTCTTGCTTTGCAGACGAGGAACACACCAACTGGTACAAAATATACTTCACTTGTGAAAAAAGGGGCAAGAAAGTGTCTGCAGCAGCTTCTCTGCTTGCTGCAAACACAGACAACCAACAGGACTTGTGTCTTGAGAAAACCAACACAGCAACAGCAAAGCATAGTGTTCTACAGAGCTCTTCCATGGAAAACAAGCAATTTAGATCCTAAAACCTTTGCTCTTGCTCTGCAGACGAGGAATACACCAACTGGTACAAAATATACTTCACTTGTGGAAAAGGGGCAAGAAAGTGTCTGCAGCAGCTTTTCTGCTCGCTGGAAACTCAGACAACCAACAAGACTTGTGTCTTGAGAAAACCAACACAGTAACAGCAAAGCATAGTGTTCTACAGAGCTCTTCCATGGAAATCAAGCAATTTAAGTCCTAAAACCTTTGCTCTTGCTTTGCAGACGAGGAACACACCAACTGGTACAAAATATACGTCAGTAGTGGAGAAAGCAGGTACGTGTCTTCAAGAGCTTCTCTGCTTGCTGAAAACACAGGGAACAAACAGGGCTTGTGTCTTTAGAAAACCAACACAGCAACAGCAAAGCATAGTGTTCTTAACAGCTCTTCCAATGAAATCAAGCAATTTAAGTCCTAAAACCTTTGCTCTTGCTCTGCAGACGAGGAACACACCAACTGGTACAAAATATACTTCACTTGTGAAAAAGGGGCAAGAAAGTGTCTGCAGCAGCTTCTCTGCTTGCTGAAAACACAGGGAACAAACAGGGTTTGTGTCTTGAGAAAACCAACACCAGCAACAGCAAAGCATAGTGTTCTACATAGCTCTTCCATGGAAAACAAGCAATTTAGATCCTAAAACCTTTGCTCTTGCTCTGCAGACGAAGAATACACAAACTGGTACAAAATATACTTCACTAGTGGAAAAGGAGCAAGAAAGTGTCTGCAGCAGCTTCTCTGCTTGCTGAAAACACAGAGAACAAACAGGGCTTGTGTCTTGAGAAAACAAACACAGCAACTGAAAACCATAGTGTTCTACAGAGCTCTTCCATGGAAAACAAGCAATTTAGATCCTAAAACCTTTGCTCTTGCTCTGCAGACGAGGAATACACCAACTGGTACAAAATATACTTCAGTTGTGGAAAAGGGGCAAGAAAGTGTCTGCAGCAGCTTTTCTGCTCGCTGGAAACACATACAACCAACAGGACTTGTGTCTTGAAACAACCAACACAGTAACAGCAAAGCACAGTGTTCTACATATCTCTTCCAAGGAAATCAAGCAATTTAGGTCCTAAAACCTTTGCTCTTGCTTTGCAGACGAGGAATACACCAACTGGTACAAAATATACGTCAGTAGTGGAGAAAGCAGGTACGTGTCTTCAAGAGCTTCTCTGCTCGATGCAAGTACAGAGAACAAACAGGGTTTGTTTCTTGAGAAAACCAACACAGCAACAGCAAAGCATAGTGTTCTACAGAGCTCTTCCATGGAAAACAAGCAATTTAGGTCCTAACACCTTTGCTCTTGCTCTGCAGACGAGGAACACACCAACTGGTACAAAATATACTTCACTTGTGAAAAAGGGGCAAGAAAGTGTCTGCAGCAGCTTCTCTGCTTGCTGCAAACACAGACAACCAACAGGACTTGTGTCTTGAGAAAACCAACACAGCAACAGCAAAGCATAGTGTTCTACAGAGCTCTTCCATGGAAAACAAGCAATTTAGATCCTAAAACCTTTGCTCTTGCTCTGCAGACGAGGAATACACCAACTGGTACAAAATATACTTCACTTGTGGAAAAGGGGCAAGAAAGTGTCTGCAGCAGCTTTTCTGCTCGCTGGAAACTCAGACAACCAACAAGACTTGTGTCTTGAGAAAACCAACACAGTAACAGCAAAGCATAGTGTTCTACAGAGCTCTTCCATGGAAATCAAGCAATTTAAGTCCTAAAACCTTTGCTCTTGCTTTGCAGACGAGGAACACACCAACTGGTACAAAATATACGTCAGTAGTGGAGAAAGCAGGTACGTGTCTTCAAGAGCTTCTCTGCTTGCTGAAAACACAGGGAACAAACAGGGCTTGTGTGTTTAGAAAACCAACACAGCAACAGCAAAGCATAGTGTTCTTAATAGCTCTTCCAATGAAATCAAGCAATTTAGGTCTTAAAACCTTTGCTCTTGCTCTGCAGACGAGGAACACACCAACTGGTACAAAATATACTTCACTTGTGAAAAAGGGGCAAGAAAGTGTCTGCAGCAGCTTCTCTGCTTGCTGAAAACACAGACAACCAACAGGACTTGTGTCTTGAGAAAACCAACACAGCAACAGCAAAGCATAGGGTTCTACATAGCTCTTCCATGGAAAACAAGCAATTTAGATCCTAAAACACATTTGCTCTTGCTCTGCAGACGAGGAATACACCAACTGGTACAAAATATACTTCACTAGTGGAAAAGGAGCAAGAAAGTGTCCTGCAGCAGCTTCTCTGCTTGCTGAAAACACAGAGAACAAACAGGGCTTGTGTCTTGAGAAAACAAAACACAGCAACCGAAAACCATAGTGTTCTACATAGCTCTTCCATGGAAAAAAAGCAATTTAGATCCTAAAACCTTTGCTCTTGCTCTGCAGACGAGGAATACACCAACTGGTACAAAATATACTTCACTTGTGGAAAAGGGGCAAGAAAGTGTCTGCAGCAGCTTCTCTGCTCGCTGGAAACACATACAACTAACAAGGCTTGTGTCTTGAGAAAACCAACACAGCAACAGCAAAGCACAGTGTTCTACATATCTCTTCCAAGGAAATCAAGCAATTTAGGTCCTAAAACCTTTGCTCCTGCTCTCTCCAGACGAGGAATACACCAACTGGTACAAAATATACGTCAGTAGTGGAGAAAGCAGGTACGTGTCTTCAAGAGCTTCTCTGCTCGCTGCAAGTACAGAGAACAAACAGGGTTTGTTTCTTGAGAAAACCAACACAGCAACAGCAAAGCATAGTGTTCTACAGAGCTCTTCCATGGAAATCAAGCAATTTAGGTCCTAACACATTTGCTCTTGCTTTGCAGACGAGGAACACACCAACTGGTACAAAATATACTTCACTTGTGGAAAAGGGGCAAGAAAGTGTCTGCAGCAGCTTCTCTGCTTGCTGCAAACACAGACAACCAACAGGACTTGTGTCTTGAGAAAACCAACACAGCAACAGCAAAGCATAGTGTTCTACAGAGCTCTTCCATGGAAAACAAGCAATTTAGATCCTAAAACCTTTGCTCTTGCTCTGCAGAAGAGGAATACACCAACTGGTACAAAATATACTTCACTTGTGGAAAAGGGGCAAGAAAGTGTCTGCAGCAGCTTTTCTGCTCGCTGGAAACTCAGACAACCAACAAGACTTGTGTCTTGAGAAAACCAACACAATAACAGCAAAGCATAGTGTTCTACAGAGCTCTTCCATGGAAATCAAGCAATTTAAGTCTTAAAACCTTTGCTCTTGCTTTGCAGACGAGGAACACACCAACTGGTACAAAATATACGTCAGTAGTGGAGAAAGCAGGTACGTGTCTTCAAGAGCTTCTCTGCTTGCTGCAAACACAGACAACCAACAGGGCTTGTGTCTTGAGAAAACCAACACAGCAACAGCAAAGCATAGTGTTCTACATAGCTCTTCCATGGAAAACAAGCAATTTAGATCCTAAAACCTTTGCTCTTGCTCTGCAGACGAAGAATACACAAACTGGTACAAAATATACTTCACTAGTGGAAAAGGAGCAAGAAAGTGTCTGCAGCAGCTTCTCTGCTTGCTGAAAACACAGAGAACAAACAGGGCTTGTGTCTTGAGAAAACAAACACAGCAACCGAAAACCATAGTGTTCTACAGAGCTCTTCCATGGAAAACAAGCAATTTAGATCCTAAAACCTTTGCTCTTGCTCTGCAGACGAGGAATACACCAACTGGTACAAAATATACTTCAGTTGTGGAAAAGGGGCAAGAAAGTGTCTGCAGCAGCTTTTCTGCTCGCTGGAAACACAT
>NW_026960876.1:0-32203 GCF_021018805.1 Prinia subflava | reverse complement strand
ATTTCCATGGAAGAGCTCTGTAGAACACTATGCTTTGCTGTTACTGTGTTGGTTTTCTCAAGAAACAAGTCTTGTTGGTTGTATGTGTTTCCAGCGAGCAGAAAAGCTGCTGCAGACACTTTCTTGCCCCTTTTCCACAAGTGAAGTATATTTTGTACCAGTTGGTGTATTCCTCGTCTGCAGAGCAAGAGCAAAGGTTTTAGGATCTAAATTGCTTGTTTTCCATGGAAGAGCTATGTAGAACACTATGCTTTGCTGTTGCTGTGTTGGTTTTCTAAAGACACAAACCCTGTTTCTTCCCTGTGTTTTCAGCAAGCAGAGAAGCTGCTGCAGACACTTTCTTGCCCCTTTTCCACAAGTGAAGTATATTTTGTACCAGTTGGTGTATTCCTCGTCTGCAGAGCAAGAGCAAAGGTTTTAGGACTTAAATTGCTTGATTTCCATGGAAGAGCTATGTAGAACACTATGCTTTGCTGTTACTGTGTTGGTTTTCTCAAGACACAAGTCTTGTTGGTTGTCTCAGTTTCCAGCGAGCAGAAAAGCTGCTGCAGACACTTTCTTGCCCCTTTTCCACAAGTGAAGTATATTTTGTACCAGTTTGTGTATTCCTCGTCTGCAGAGCAGGAGCAAAGGTTTTAGGACCTAAATTGCTTGATTTCCTTGGAAGAGATATGTAGAACACTGTGCTTTGCTGTTGCTGTGTTGGTTTTCTCAAGACACAAACCCTGTTTGTTCCCTGTGTTTTCAGCAAGCAGAGAAGCTGCTGCAGACACTTTCTTGCCCCTTTTCCACAAGTGAAGTATATTTTGTACCAGTTGGTGTATTCCTCGTCTGCAGAGCAAGAGCAAAGGTTTTAGGATCTAAATTGCTTGTTTTCCATGGAAGAGCTATGTAGAACACTATGCTTTGCTGTTGCTGTGTTGGTTTTCTAAAGGACACAAACCCTGTTTGTTCTCTGTGTTTTCAGCAAGCAGAGAAGCTGCTGCAGACACTTTCTTGCTCCTTTTCCACTAGTGAAGTATATTTTGTACCAGTTGGTGTATTCCTCGTCTGGAGAGCAGGAGCAAAGGTTTTAGGACCTAAATTGCTTGATTTCCTTGGAAGAGATATGTAGAACACTATGCTTTGCTGTTGCTGTGTTGGTTTTCTCAAGACACAAACCCTGTTTGTTCCCTGTGTTTTCAGCAAGCAGAGAAGCTGCTGCAGACACTTTCTTGCCCCTTTTCCACAAGTGAAGTATATTTTGTACCAGTTGGTGTATTCCTCGTCTGCAGAGCAAGAGCAAAGGTTTTAGGATCTAAATTGCTTGTTTTCCATGGAAGAGCTATGTAGAACACTATGCTTTGCTGTTGCTGTGTTGGTTTTCTAAAGACACAAACCCTGTTTGTTCCCTGTGTTTTCAGCAAGCAGAGAAGCTGCTGCAGACACTTTCTTGCCCCTTTTCCACAAGTGAAGTATATTTTGTACCAGTTGGTGTATTCCTTGTCTGCAGAGCAAGAGCAAAGGTTTTAGGATCTAAATTGCTTGATTTCCTTGGAAGAGATATGTAGAACACTGTGCTTTGCTGTTGCTGTGTTGGTTTTCTCAAGACACAAACCCTGTTTGTTCCCTGTGTTTTCAGCAAGCAGAGAAGCTGCTGCAGACACTTTCTTGCCCCTTTTCCACAAGTGAAGTATATTTTGTACCAGTTGGTGTATTCCTTGTCTGCAGAGCAAGAGCAAAGGTTTTAGGATCTAAATTGCTTGTTTTCCATGGAAGAGCTCTGTAGAACACTATGCTTTGCTGTTGCTGTGTTGGTTTTCTCAAGACACAAGTCCTGTTGGTTGTCTGTGTTTGCAGCAAGCAGAGAAGCTGCTGCAGACACTTTCTTGCCCCTTTTCCACAAGTGAAGTATATTTTGTACCAGTTGGTGTATTCCTCGTCTGCAGAGCAAGAGCAAAGTTGTTAGGACCTAAATTGCTTGATTTCCATGGAAGAGCTCTGTAGAACACTATGCTTTGCTGTTGCTGTGTCGGTTTTCTCAAGAAACAAACCCTGTTTGTTCTCTGTACTTGCAGCGAGCAGAGAAGCTCTTGAAGACACGTACCTGCTTTCTCCACTACTGACGTATATTTTGTACCAGTTGGTGTATTCCTCGTCTGGAGAGCAGGAGCAAAGGTTTTAGGACCTAAATTGCTTGATTTCCTTGGAAGAGATATGTAGAACACTGTGCTTTGCTGTTACTGTGTTGGTTTTCTCAAGACACAAGCCTTGTTAGTTGTATGTGTTTCCAGCGAGCAGAAAAGCTGCTGCAGACACTTTCTTGCCCCTTTTTCCACAAGTGAAGTATATTTTGTACCAGTTGGTGTATTCCTCGTCTGCAGAGCAAGAGCAAAGGTTTTAGGATCTAAATTGCTTGTTTTCCATGGAAGAGCTATGTAGAACACTATGCTTTGCTGTTGCTGTGTTGGTTTTCTCAAGACACAAGCCCTGTTTGTTCTCTGTGTTTTCAGCAAGCAGAGAAGCTGCTGCAGACACTTTCTTGCTCCTTTTCCACTAGTGAAGTATATTTTGTACCAGTTTGTGTATTCCTCGTCTGCAGAGCAAGAGCAAAGGTTTTAGGATCTAAATTGCTTGTTTTCCATGGAAGAGCTATTAAGAACACTATGCTTTGCTGTTGCTGTGTTGGTTTTCTCAAGACACAAGTCCTGTTGGTTGTCTGTGTTTTCAGCAAGCAGAGAAGCTGCTGCAGACCCTTTCTTGCCCCTTTTTCACAAGTGAAGTATATTTTGTACCAGTTGGTGTGTTCCTCGTCTGCAGAGATGGATCAAAGGTTTTAGGACTTAAATTGCTTGATTTCATTGGAAGAGCTATTAAGAACACTATGCTTTGCTGTTGCTGTGTTGGTTTTCTAAAGACACAAGCCCTGTTTGTTCCCTGTGTTTTCAGCAAGCAGAGAAGCTCTTGAAGTCACGTACCTGCTTTCTCCACTACTGACGTATATTTTGTACCTTGTACCAGTTGGTGTGTTCCTCGTCTGCAAAGCAAGAGCAAAGGTTTTAGGACTTAAATTGCTTGATTTCCATGGAAGAGCTCTGTAGAACACTATGCTTTGCTGTTGCTGTGTTGGTTTTCTCAAGACACAAGTCTTGTTGGTTGTCTGAGTTTCCAGCGAGCAGAAAAGCTGCTGCAGACACTTTCTTGCCCCTTTTCCACAAGTGAAGTATATTTTGTACCAGTTGGTGTATTCCTCGTCTGCAGAGCAAGAGCAAAGGTTTTAGGATCTAAATTGCTTGTTTTCCATGGAAGAGCTATGTAGAACACTATGCTTTGCTGTTGCTGTGTTGGTTTTCTAAAGACACAAACCCTGTTTGTTCCCTGTGTTTTCAGCAAGCAGAGAAGCTGCTGCAGACACTTTCTTGCCCCTTTTCCACAAGTGAAGTATATTTTGTACCAGTTGGTGTATTCCTCGTCTGCAGAGCAAGAGCAAAGGTTTTAGGATCTAAATTGCTTGTTTTCCATGGAAGAGCTATGTAGAACACTATGCTTTGCTGTTGCTGTGTTGGTTTTCTCAAGACACAAGCCTTGTTAGTTGTATGTGTTTCCAGCGAGCAGAAAAGCTGCTGCAGACACTTTCTTGCCCCTTTTCCACTAGTGAAGTATATTTTGTACCAGTTGGTGTATT
The DNA here is from genome assembly GCF_021018805.1 of Prinia subflava. Lineage (NCBI taxonomy): Eukaryota > Metazoa > Chordata > Aves > Passeriformes > Cisticolidae > Prinia > Prinia subflava. The sequence continues at coordinate 28,539 of NW_026960876.1, read as the reverse complement.
CCTCGTCTGCAGAGCAAGAGCAAAGGTTTTAGGATCTAAATTGCTTGTTTTCCATGGAAGAGCTATTAAGAACACTATGCTTTGCTGTTGCTGTGTTGGTTTTCTCAAGACACAAACCCTGTTTGTTCCCTGTGTTTTCAGCAAGCAGAGAAGCTGCTGCAGACACTTTCTTGCTCCTTTTTCACAAGTGAAGTATATTTTGTACCAGTTGGTGTGTTCCTCGTCTGCAGAGCAAGAGCAAAGGTTTTAGGATCTAAATTGCTTGTTTTCCATGGAAGAGCTATGTAGAACACTATGGTTTTCGGTTGTTGTGTTTGTTTTCTCAAGACACAAGCCCTGTTTGTTCTCTGTGTTTTCAGCAAGCAGAGAAGCTGCTGCAGACACTTTCTTGCCCCTTTTCCACAAGTGAAGTATATTTTGTACCAGTTGGTGTATTCCTCGTCTGCAGAGCAAGAGCAAATGTTTTAGGATCTAAATTGCTTGTTTTCCATGGAAGAGCTATGTAGAACACTATGCTTTGCTGTTGCTGTGTTTGTTTTCTCAAGACACAAGCCCTGTTTGTTCTCTGTGTTTTCAGCAAGCAGAGAAGCTGCTGCAGACACTTTCTTGCTCCTTTTCCACTAGTGAAGTATATTTTGTACCAGTTTGTGTATTCCTCGTCTGCAGAGCAAGAGCAAAGGTTTTAGGATCTAAATTGCTTGTTTTCCATGGAAGAGCTATGTAGAACACTATGCTTTGCTGTTGCTGTGTTGGTTTTCTCAAGACACAAGTCCTGTTGGTTGTCTGTGTTTTCAGCAAGCAGAGAAGCTGCTGCAGACACTTTCTTGCCCCTTTTCCACAAGTGAAGTATATTTTGTACCAGTTGGTGTATTCCTCGTCTGCAGAGCAAGAGCAAAGGTTTTAGGATCTAAATTGCTTGTTTTCCATGGAAGAGCTATGTAGAACACTATGCTTTGCTGTTGCTGTGTTGGTTTTCTCAAGACACAAGCCTTGTTAGTTGTATGTGTTTCCAGCGAGCAGAAAAGCTGCTGCAGACACTTTCTTGCCCCTTTTCCACTAGTGAAGTATATTTTGTACCAGTTGGTGTATTCCTCGTCTGCAGAGCAAGAGCAAAGGTTTTAGGATCTAAATTGCTTGTTTTCCATGGAAGAGCTATTAAGAACACTATGCTTTGCTGTTGCTGTGTTGGTTTTCTCAAGACACAAGTCCTGTTTGTTCCCTGTGTTTTCAGCAAGCAGAGAAGCTGCTGCAGACACTTTCTTGCCCCTTTTTCACAAGTGAAGTATATTTTGTACCAGTTGGTGTGTTCCTCGTCTGCAGAGCAAGAGCAAAGGTTTTAGGATCTAAATTGCTTGTTTTCCATGGAAGAGCTATGTAGAACACTATGGTTTTCGGTTGTTGTGTTTGTTTTCTCAAGACACAAGCCCTGTTTGTTCTCTGTGTTTTCAGCAAGCAGAGAAGCTGCTGCAGACACTTTCTTGCCCCTTTTCCACAAGTGAAGTATATTTTGTACCAGTTGGTGTATTCCTCGTCTGCAGAGCAAGAGCAAAGGTTTTAGGATCTAAATTGCTTGTTTTCCATGGAAGAGCTATGTAGAACACTATGGTTTTCGGTTGCTGTGTTTGTTTTCTCAAGACACAAGCCCTGTTTGTTCTCTGTGTTTTCAGCAAGCAGAGAAGCTGCTGCAGACACTTTCTTGCTCCTTTTCCACTAGTGAAGTATATTTTGTACCAGTTTGTGTATTCCTCGTCTGCAGAGCAAGAGCAAAGGTTTTAGGATCTAAATTGCTTGTTTTCCATGGAAGAGCTATGTAGAACACTATGCTTTGCTGTTGCTGTGTTGGTTTTCTAAAGACACAAACCCTGTTTGTTCCCTGTGTTTTCAGCAAGCAGAGAAGCTGCTGCAGACACTTTCTTGCCCCTTTTCCACAAGTGAAGTATATTTTGTACCAGTTGGTGTATTCCTTGTCTGCAGAGCAAGAGCAAAGGTTTTAGGATCTAAATTGCTTGATTTCCATGGAAGAGATATGTAGAACACTGTGCTTTGCTGTTGCTGTGTTGGTTTTCTCAAGACACAAACCCTGTTTGTTCCCTGTGTTTTCAGCAAGCAGAGAAGCTGCTGCAGACACTTTCTTGCCCCTTTTCCACAAGTGAAGTATATTTTGTACCAGTTGGTGTATTCCTCGTCTGCAGAGCAAGAGCAAAGGTTTTAGGATCTAAATTGCTTGTTTTCCATGGAAGAGCTATTAAGAACACTATGCTTTGCTGTTGCTGTGTTGGTTTTCTAAAGACACAAGCCCTGTTTGGTTCCCTGTGTTTTCAGCAAGCAGAGAAGCTGCTGCAGACACTTTCTTGCCCCTTTTCCACAAGTGAAGTATATTTTGTACCAGTTGGTGTATTCCTTGTCTGCAGAGCAAGAGCAAAGGTTTTAGGATCTAAATTGCTTGTTTTCCATGGAAGAGCTATGTAGAACACTATGCTTTGCTGTTGCTGTGTTGGTTTTCTCAAGACACAAGTCCTGTTGGTTGTCTGTGTTTGCAGCAAGCAGAGAAGCTGCTGCAGACACTTTCTTGCCCCTTTTCCACAAGTGAAGTATATTTTGTACCAGTTGGTGTATTCCTCGTCTGCAGAGCAAGAGCAAAGGTGTTAGGACCTAAATTGCTTGATTTCCATGGAAGAGCTCTGTAGAACACTATGCTTTGCTGTTGCTGTGTCGGTTTTCTCAAGAAACAAACCCTGTTTGTTCTCTGTACTTGCAGCGAGCAGAGAAGCTCTTGAAGACACGTACCTGCTTTCTCCACTACTGACGTATATTTTGTACCAGTTGGTGTATTCCTCGTCTGGAGAGCAGGAGCAAAGGTTTTAGGACCTAAATTGCTTGATTTCCTTGGAAGAGATATGTAGAACACTGTGCTTTGCTGTTACTGTGTTGGTTTTCTCAAGACACAAGCCTTGTTAGTTGTATGTGTTTCCAGCAAGCAGAAAAGCTGCTGCAGACACTTTCTTGCCCCTTTTTCACAAGTGAAGTATATTTTGTACCAGTTGGTGTATTCCTCGTCTGCAGAGCAAGAGCAAAGGTTTTAGGATCTAAATTGCTTGTTTTCCATGGAAGAGCTATGTAGAACACTATGCTTTGCTGTTGCTGTGTTGGTTTTCTCAAGACACAAGCCCTGTTTGTTCTCTGTGTTTTCAGCAAGCAGAGAAGCTGCTGCAGACACTTTCTTGCTCCTTTTCCACTAGTGAAGTATATTTTGTACCAGTTTGTGTATTCCTCGTCTGCAGAGCAAGAGCAAAGGTTTTAGGATCTAAATTGCTTGTTTTCCATGCAAGAGCTATTAAGAACACTATGCTTTGCTGTTGCTGTGTTGGTTTTCTCAAGACACAAACCCTGTTTGTTCCCTGTGTTTTCAGCAAGCAGAGAAGCTGCTGCAGACACTTTCTTGCCCCTTTTTCACAAGTGAAGTATATTTTGTACCAGTTGGTGTGTTCCTCGTCTGCAGAGACGGATCAAAGGTTTTAGGACTTAAATTGCTTGATTTCATTGGAAGAGCTATTAAGAACACTATGCTTTGCTGTTGCTGTGTTGGTTTTCTAAAGACACAAGCCCTGTTTGTTCCCTGTGTTTTCAGCAAGCAGAGAAGCTCTTGAAGTCACGTACCTGCTTTCTCCACTACTGACGTATATTTTGTACCAGTTGGTGTGTTCCTCGTCTGCAAAGCAAGAGCAAAGGTTTTAGGACTTAAATTGCTTGATTTCCATGGAAGAGCTCTGTAGAACACTATGCTTTGCTGTTGCTGTGTTGGTTTTCTCAAGACACAAGTCTTGTTGGTTGTCTGAGTTTCCAGCGAGCAGAAAAGCTGCTGCAGACACTTTCTTGCCCCTTTTCCACAAGTGAAGTATATTTTGTACCAGTTGGTGTATTCCTCGTCTGCAGAGCAAGAGCAAAGGTTTTAGGATCTAAATTGCTTGTTTTCCATGGAAGAGCTATGTAGAACACTATGCTTTGCTGTTGCTGTGTTGGTTTTCTAAAGACACAAACCCTGTTTGTTCCCTGTGTTTTCAGCAAGCAGAGAAGCTGCTGCAGACACTTTCTTGCCCCTTTTCCACAAGTGAAGTATATTTTGTACCAGTTGGTGTATTCCTCGTCTGCAGAGCAAGAGCAAAGGTTTTAGGATCTAAATTGCTTGTTTTCCATGGAAGAGCTATGTAGAACACTATGCTTTGCTGTTGCTGTGTTGGTTTTCTCAAGACACAAGCCTTGTTAGTTGTATGTGTTTCCAGCGAGCAGAAAAGCTGCTGCAGACACTTTCTTGCCCCTTTTCCACTAGTGAAGTATATTTTGTACCAGTTGGTGTATTCCTCGTCTGCAGAGCAAGAGCAAAGGTTTTAGGATCTAAATTGCTTGTTTTCCATGGAAGAGCTATTAAGAACACTATGCTTTGCTGTTGCTGTGTTGGTTTTCTCAAGACACAAGTCCTGTTTGTTCCCTGTGTTTTCAGCAAGCAGAGAAGCTGCTGCAGACACTTTCTTGCCGCTTTTTCACAAGTGAAGTATATTTTGTACCAGTTGGTGTGTTCCTCGTCTGCAGAGCAAGAGCAAAGGTTTTAGGATCTAAATTGCTTGTTTTCCATTGAAGAGCTATGTAGAACACTATGGTTTTCGGTTGTTGTGTTTGTTTTCTCAAGACACAAGCCCTGTTTGTTCTCTGTGTTTTCAGCAAGCAGAGAAGCTGCTGCAGACACTTTCTTGCCCCTTTTCCACAAGTGAAGTATATTTTGTACCAGTTGGTGTATTCCTCGTCTGCAGAGCAAGAGCAAAGGTTTTAGGATCTAAATTGCTTGTTTTCCATGGAAGAGCTATGTAGAACACTATGGTTTTCGGTTGCTGTGTTTGTTTTCTCAAGACACAAGCCCTGTTTGTTCTCTGTGTTTTCAGCAAGCAGAGAAGCTGCTGCAGACACTTTCTTGCTCCTTTTCCACTAGTGAAGTATATTTTGTACCAGTTTGTGTATTCCTCGTCTGCAGAGCAAGAGCAAAGGTTTTAGGATCTAAATTGCTTGTTTTCCATGGAAGAGCTATGTAGAACACTATGCTTTGCTGTTGCTGTGTTGGTTTTCTCAAGACACAAACCCTGTTTGTTCCCTGTGTTTTCAGCAAGCAGAAAAGCTGCTGCAGACACTTTCTTGCTCCTTTTCCACTAGTGAAGTATATTTTGTACCAGTTTGTGTATTCCTCGTCTGGAGAGCAAGAGCAAAGGTTTTAGGATCTAAATTGCTTGTTTTCCATGGAAGAGCTCTGTAGAACACTATGCTTTGCTGTTGCTGTGTTGGTTTTCTCAAGACACAAGTCCTGTTGGTTGTCTGTGTTTGCAGCAAGCAGAGAAGCTGCTGCAGACACTTTCTTGCCCCTTTTTCACAAGTGAAGTATATTTTGTACCAGTTGGTGTGTTCCTCGTCTGCAGAGCAAGAGCAAAGGTTTTAGGACCTAAATTGCTTGATTTCCATGGAAGAGCTCTGTAGAACACTATGCTTTGCTGTTACTGTGTTGGTTTTCTCAAGACACAAGTCCTGTTGGTTGTCTGAGTTTCCAGCGAGCAGAAAAGCTGCTGCAGACACTTTCTTGCCCCTTTTCCACAAGTGAAGTATATTTTGTACCAGTTGGTGTATTCCTCGTCTGCAGAGCAAGAGCAAAGGTTTTAGGATCTAAATTGCTTGTTTTCCATGGAAGAGCTATGTAGAACACTATGGTTTTCGGTTGCTGTGTTGGTTTTCTCAAGACACAAGTCCTGTTTGTTCTCTGTGTTTTCAGCAAGCAGAAAAGCTGCTGCAGACACTTTCTTGCTCCTTTTCCACTAGTGAAGTATATTTTGTACCAGTTTGTGTATTCCTCGTCTGCAGAGCAAGAGCAAAGGTTTTAGGATCTAAATTGCTTGTTTTCCATGGAAGAGCTCTGTAGAACACTATGCTTTGCTGTTGCTGTGTTGGTTTTCTCAAGACACAAGCCCTGTTTGTTCTCTGTGTTTTCAGCAAGCAGAGAAGCTGCTGCAGACACTTTCTTGCTCCTTTTCCACTAGTGAAGTATATTTTGTACCAGTTTGTGTATTCCTCGTCTGCAGAGCAAGAGCAAAGGTTTTAGGATCTAAATTGCTTGTTTTCCATGCAAGAGCTATTAAGAACACTATGCTTTGCTGTTGCTGTGTTGGTTTTCTCAAGACACAAACCCTGTTTGTTCCCTGTGTTTTCAGCAAGCAGAGAAGCTGCTGCAGACACTTTCTTGCCCCTTTTTCACAAGTGAAGTATATTTTGTACCAGTTGGTGTGTTCCTCGTCTGCAGAGACGGATCAAAGGTTTTAGGACTTAAATTGCTTGATTTCATTGGAAGAGCTATTAAGAACACTATGCTTTGCTGTTGCTGTGTTGGTTTTCTAAAGACACAAGCCCTGTTTGTTCCCTGTGTTTTCAGCAAGCAGAGAAGCTCTTGAAGTCACGTACCTGCTTTCTCCACTACTGACGTATATTTTGTACCAGTTGGTGTGTTCCTCGTCTGCAAAGCAAGAGCAAAGGTTTTAGGATCTAAATTGCTTGATTTCCATGGAAGAGCTCTGTAGAACACTATGCTTTGCTGTTGCTGTGTTGGTTTTCTCAAGACACAAGTCTTGTTGGTTGTCTGAGTTTCCAGCGAGCAGAAAAGCTGCTGCAGACACTTTCTTGCCCCTTTTCCACAAGTGAAGTATATTTTGTACCAGTTGGTGTATTCCTCGTCTGCAGAGCAAGAGCAAAGGTTTTAGGATCTAAATTGCTTGTTTTCCATGGAAGAGCTATGTAGAACACTATGCTTTGCTGTTGCTGTGTTGGTTTTCTCAAGACACAAGTCCTGTTGGTTGTCTGTGTTTGCAGCAAGCAGAGAAGCTGCTGCAGACACTTTCTTGCCCCTTTTTCACAAGTGAAGTATATTTTGTACCAGTTGGTGTGTTCCTCGTCTGCAGAGCAAGAGCAAAGGTTTTAGGATCTAAATTGCTTGTTTTCCATGGAAGAGCTATGTAGAACACTATGGTTTTCGGTTGTTGTGTTTGTTTTCTCAAGACACAAGCCCTGTTTGTTCTCTGTGTTTTCAGCAAGCAGAGAAGCTGCTGCAGACACTTTCTTGCCCCTTTTCCACAAGTGAAGTATATTTTGTACCAGTTGGTGTATTCCTCGTCTGCAGAGCAAGAGCAAAGGTTTTAGGATCTAAATTGCTTGTTTTCCATGGAAGAGCTATGTAGAACACTATGGTTTTCGGTTGCTGTGTTTGTTTTCTCAAGACACAAGCCCTGTTTGTTCTCTGTGTTTTCAGCAAGCAGAGAAGCTGCTGCAGACACTTTCTTGCTCCTTTTCCACTAGTGAAGTATATTTTGTACCAGTTTGTGTATTCCTCGTCTGCAGAGCAAGAGCAAAGGTTTTAGGATCTAAATTGCTTGTTTTCCATGGAAGAGCTATGTAGAACACTATGCTTTGCTGTTGCTGTGTTGGTTTTCTCAAGACACAAACCCTGTTTGTTCCCTGTGTTTTCAGCAAGCAGAAAAGCTGCTGCAGACACTTTCTTGCTCCTTTTCCACTAGTGAAGTATATTTTGTACCAGTTTGTGTATTCCTCGTCTGGAGAGCAAGAGCAAAGGTTTTAGGATCTAAATTGCTTGTTTTCCATGGAAGAGCTCTGTAGAACACTATGCTTTGCTGTTGCTGTGTTGGTTTTCTCAAGACACAAGTCCTGTTGGTTGTCTGTGTTTGCAGCAAGCAGAGAAGCTGCTGCAGACACTTTCTTGCTCCTTTTCCACAAGTGAAGTATATTTTGTACCAGTTTGTGTATTCCTTGTCTGCAGAGACGGATCAAAGCTTTTAGGATCTAAATTGCTTGTTTTCCATGGAAGAGCTATGTAGAACACTATGCTTTGCTGTTGCTGTGTTGGTTTTCTCAAGACACAAGCCTTGTTAGTTGTATGTGTTTCCAGCGAGCAGAAAAGCTGCTGCAGACACTTTCTTGCCCCTTTTCCACAAGTGAAGTATATTTTGTACCAGTTGGTGTATTCCTCGTCTGCAGAGCAAGAGCAAAGGTTTTAGGATCTAAATTGCTTGTTTTCCATGGAAGAGCTATGTAGAACACTATGCTTTGCTGTTGCTGTGTTGGTTTTCTAAAGACACAAACCCTGTTTCTTCCCTGTGTTTTCAGCAAGCAGAGAAGCTGCTGCAGACACTTTCTTGCTCCTTTTCCACTAGTGAAGTATATTTTGTACCAGTTTGTGTATTCCTCGTCTGCAGAGCAAGAGCAAAGGTTTTAGGATCTAAATTGCTTGTTTTCCATGGAAGAGCTATGTAGAACTCTATGCTTTGCTGTTGCTGTGTTGGTTTTCTCAAGACACAAGTCCTGTTGGTTGTCTGTGTTTGCAGCCAGCAGAGAAGCTGCTGCAGACACTTTCTTGCCCCTTTTTCACAAGTGAAGTATATTTTGTACCAGTTGGTGTGTTCCTCGTCTGCAGAGCAAGAGCAAAGGTTTTAGGACCTAAATTGCTTGATTTCCATGGAAGAGCTCTGTAGAACACTATGCTTTGCTGTTACTGTGTTGGTTTTCTCAAGACACAAACCCTGTTTGTTCCCTGTGTTTTCAGCGAGCAGAAAAGCTGCTGCAGACACTTTCTTGCCCCTTTTCCACAAGTGAAGTATATTTTGTACCAGTTGGTGTATTCCTCGTCTGCAGAGCAAGAGCAAAGGTTTTAGGATCTAAATTGCTTGTTTTCCATGGAAGAGCTATGTAGAACACTATGGTTTTCGGTTGCTGTGTTGGTTTTCTCAAGACACAAGTCCTGTTTGTTCTCTGTGTTTTCAGCAAGCAGAAAAGCTGCTGCAGACACTTTCTTGCTCCTTTTCCACTAGTGAAGTATATTTTGTACCAGTTTGTGTATTCCTCGTCTGCAGAGCAAGAGCAAAGGTTTTAGGATCTAAATTGCTTGTTTTCCATGGAAGAGCTCTGTAGAACACTATGCTTTGCTGTTGCTGTGTTGGTTTTCTCAAGACACAAGCCCTGTTTGTTCTCTGTGTTTTCAGCAAGCAGAGAAGCTGCTGCAGACACTTTCTTGCTCCTTTTCCACTAGTGAAGTATATTTTGTACCAGTTTGTGTATTCCTCGTCTGCAGAGCAAGAGCAAAGGTTTTAGGATCTAAATTGCTTGTTTTCCATGCAAGAGCTATTAAGAACACTATGCTTTGCTGTTGCTGTGTTGGTTTTCTCAAGACACAAACCCTGTTTGTTCCCTGTGTTTTCAGCAAGCAGAGAAGCTGCTGCAGACACTTTCTTGCCCCTTTTTCACAAGTGAAGTATATTTTGTACCAGTTGGTGTGTTCCTCGTCTGCAGAGACGGATCAAAGGTTTTAGGACTTAAATTGCTTGATTTCATTGGAAGAGCTATTAAGAACACTATGCTTTGCTGTTGCTGTGTTGGTTTTCTAAAGACACAAGCCCTGTTTGTTCTCTGTGTTTTCAGCAAGCAGAGAAGCTCTTGAAGTCACGTACCTGCTTTCTCCACTACTGACGTATATTTTGTACCAGTTGGTGTGTTCCTCGTCTGGAAAGCAAGAGCAAAGGTTTTAGGACTTAAATTGCTTGATTTCCATGGAAGAGCTCTGTAGAACACTATGCTTTGCTGTTGCTGTGTTGGTTTTCTCAAGACACAAGTCTTGTTGGTTGTCTGAGTTTCCAGCGAGCAGAAAAGCTGCTGCAGACACTTTCTTGCCCCTTTTCCACAAGTGAAGTATATTTTGTACCAGTTGGTGTATTCCTCGTCTGCAGAGCAAGAGCAAAGGTTTTAGGATCTAAATTGCTTGTTTTCCATGGAAGAGCTATGTAGAACACTATGCTTTGCTGTTGCTGTGTTGGTTTTCTAAAGACACAAACCCTGTTTGTTCCCTGTGTTTTCAGCAAGCAGAGAAGCTGCTGCAGACACTTTCTTGCCCCTTTTCCACAAGTGAAGTATATTTTGTACCAGTTGGTGTATTCCTCGTCTGCAGAGCAAGAGCAAAGGTTTTAGGATCTAAATTGCTTGTTTTCTATGGAAGAGCTATGTAGAACACTATGGTTTTCGGTTGTTGTGTTTGTTTTCTCAAGACACAAGCCCTGTTTGTTCTCTGTGTTTTCAGCAACCAGAGAAGCTGCTGCAGACACTTTCTTGCTCCTTTTCCACTAGTGAAGTATATTTTGTACCAGTTGGTGTATTCCTCGTCTGGAGAGCAAGAGCAAAGGTTTTAGGACCTAAATTGCTTGTTTTCCATGGAAGAGCTCTGTAGAACACTATGCTTTGCTGTTGCTGTGTCGGTTTTCTCAAGAAACAAACCCTGTTTGTTCTCTGTACTTGCAGCGAGCAGAGAAGCTCTTGAAGACACGTACCTGCTTTCTCCACTACTGACGTATATTTTGTACCAGTTGGTGTATTCCTCGTCTGGAGAGCAGGAGCAAAGGTTTTAGGACCTAAATTGCTTGATTTCCTTGGAAGAGATATGTAGAACACTGTGCTTTGCTGTTGCTGTGTTGGTTTTCTCAAGACACAAGCCTTGTTAGTTGTATGTGTTTCCAGCGAGCAGAAAAGCTGCTGCAGACACTTTCTTGCCCCTTTTCCACAAGTGAAGTATATTTTGTACCAGTTGGTGTATTCCTCGTCTGCAGAGCAAGAGCAAAGGTTTTAGGATCTAAATTGCTTGTTTTCCATGGAAGAGCTATGTAGAACACTATGGTTTTCGGTTGCTGTGTTGGTTTTCTCAAGACACAAGTCCTGTTTGTTCTGTGTGTTTTCAGCAAGCAGAAAAGCTGCTGCAGACACTTTCTTGCTCCTTTTCCACTAGTGAAGTATATTTTGTACCAGTTTGTGTATTCCTCGTCTGCAGAGCAAGAGCAAAGGTTTTAGGATCTAAATTGCTTGTTTTCCATGGAAGAGCTCTGTAGAACACTATGCTTTGCTGTTGCTGTGTTGGTTTTCTCAAGAAACAAACCCTGTTTGTTCTCTGTACTTGCAGCGAGCAGAGAAGCTCTTGAAGACACGTACCTGCTTTCTCCACTACTGACGTATATTTTGTACCAGTTGGTGTATTCCTCGTCTGGAGAGCAGGAGCAAAGGTTTTAGGACCTAAATTGCTTGATTTCCTTGGAAGAGATATGTAGAACACTGTGCTTTGCTGTTACTGTGTTGGTTTTCTCAAGACACAAGCCTTGTTAGTTGTATGTGTTTCCAGCGAGCAGAAAAGCTGCTGCAGACACTTTCTTGCCCCTTTTCCACAAGTGAAGTATATTTTGTACCAGTTGGTGTATTCCTCGTCTGCAGAGCAAGAGCAAAGGTTTTAGGATCTAAATTGCTTGTTTTCTATGGAAGAGCTATGTAGAACACTATGGTTTTCGGTTGTTGTGTTTGTTTTCTCAAGACACAAGCCCTGTTTGTTCTCTGTGTTTTCAGCAAGCAGAGAAGCTGCTGCAGACACTTTCTTGCTCCTTTTCCACTAGTGAAGTATATTTTGTACCAGTTGGTGTATTCCTCGTCTGGAGAGCAAGAGCAAAGGTTTTAGGACCTAAATTGCTTGTTTTCCATGGAAGAGCTCTGTAGAACACTATGCTTTGCTGTTGCTGTGTCGGTTTTCTCAAGAAACAAACCCTGTTTGTTCTCTGTACTTGCAGCGAGCAGAGAAGCTCTTGAAGACACGTACCTGCTTTCTCCACTACTGACGTATATTTTGTACCAGTTGGTGTATTCCTCGTCTGGAGAGCAGGAGCAAAGGTTTTAGGACCTAAATTGCTTGATTTCCTTGGAAGACATATGTAGAACACTGTGCTTTGCTGTTGCTGTGTTGGTTTTCTCAAGACACAAGCCTTGTTAGTTGTATGTGTTTCCAGCGAGCAGAAAAGCTGCTGCAGACACTTTCTTGCCCCTTTTCCACAAGTGAAGTATATTTTGTACCAGTTGGTGTATTCCTCGTCTGCAGAGCAAGAGCAAAGGTTTTAGGATCTAAATTGCTTGTTTTCCATGGAAGAGCTATGTAGAACACTATGGTTTTCGGTTGCTGTGTTTGTTTTCTCAAGACACAAGCCCTGTTTGTTCTCTGTGTTTTCAGCAAGCAGAGAAGCTGCTGCAGACACTTTCTTGCTCCTTTTCCACTAGTGAAGTATATTTTGTACCAGTTTGTGTATTCCTCGTCTGCAGAGCAAGAGCAAAGGTTTTAGGATCTAAATTGCTTGTTTTCCATGGAAGAGCTATGTAGAACACTATGCTTTGCTGTTGCTGTGTTGGTTTTCTCAAGACACAAGTCCTGTTGGTTGTCTGTGTTTGCAGCAAGCAGAGAAGCTGCTGCAGACACTTTCTTGCCCCTTTTTCACAAGTGAAGTATATTTTGTACCAGTTGGTGTGTTCCTCGTCTGCAGAGCAAGAGCAAAGGTTTTAGGACCTAAATTGCTTGTTTTCCATGGAAGAGCTCTGTAGAACACTATGCTTTGCTGTTGCTGTGTTGGTTTTCTCAAGACACAAGCCCTGTTTGTTCTCTGTGTTTTCAGCAAGCAGAGAAGCTGCTGCAGACACTTTCTTGCTCCTTTTCCACTAGTGAAGTATATTTTGTACCAGTTTGTGTATTCCTCGTCTGCAGAGCAAGAGCAAAGGTTTTAGGATCTAAATTGCTTGTTTTCCATGCAAGAGCTATTAAGAACACTATGCTTTGCTGTTGCTGTGTTGGTTTTCTCAAGACACAAACCCTGTTTGTTCCCTGTGTTTTCAGCAAGCAGAGAAGCTGCTGCAGACACTTTCTTGCCCCTTTTTCACAAGTGAAGTATATTTTGTACCAGTTGGTGTGTTCCTCGTCTGCAGAGACGGATCAAAGGTTTTAGGACTTAAATTGCTTGATTTCATTGGAAGAGCTATTAAGAACACTATGCTTTGCTGTTGCTGTGTTGGTTTTCTAAAGACACAAGCCCTGTTTGTTCCCTGTGTTTTCAGCAAGCAGAGAAGCTCTTGAAGTCACGTACCTGCTTTCTCCACTACTGACGTATATTTTGTACCAGTTGGTGTGTTCCTCGTCTGGAAAGCAAGAGCAAAGGTTTTAGGACTTAAATTGCTTGATTTCCATGGAAGAGCTCTGTAGAACACTATGCTTTGCTGTTGCTGTGTTGGTTTTCTCAAGACACAAGTCTTGTTGGTTGTCTGAGTTTCCAGCGAGCAGAAAAGCTGCTGCAGACACTTTCTTGCCCCTTTTCCACAAGTGAAGTATATTTTGTACCAGTTGGTGTATTCCTCGTCTGCAGAGCAAGAGCAAAGGTTTTAGGATCTAAATTGCTTGTTTTCCATGGAAGAGCTATGTAGAACACTATGCTTTGCTGTTGCTGTGTTGGTTTTCTAAAGACACAAACCCTGTTTGTTCCCTGTGTTTTCAGCAAGCAGAGAAGCTGCTGCAGACACTTTCTTGCCCCTTTTCCACAAGTGAAGTATATTTTGTACCAGTTGGTGTATTCCTCGTCTGCAGAGCAAGAGCAAAGGTTTTAGGATCTAAATTGCTTGTTTTCCATGGAAGAGCTATGTAGAACACTATGCTTTGCTGTTGCTGTGTTGGTTTTCTCAAGACACAAGCCTTGTTAGTTGTATGTGTTTCCAGCGAGCAGAAAAGCTGCTGCAGACACTTTCTTGCCCCTTTTCCACTAGTGAAGTATATTTTGTACCAGTTGGTGTATTCCTCGTCTGCAGAGCAAGAGCAAAGGTTTTAGGATCTAAATTGCTTGTTTTCCATGGAAGAGCTATGTAGAACACTATGCTTTGCTGTTGCTGTGTTGGTTTTCTCAAGACACAAACCCTGTTTGTTCCCTGTGTTTTCAGCAAGCAGAGAAGCTGCTGCAGACACTTTCTTGCCCCTTTTTCACAAGTGAAGTATATTTTGTACCAGTTGGTGTGTTCCTCGTCTGCAGAGCAAGAGCAAAGGTTTTAGGATCTAAATTGCTTGTTTTCCATGGAAGAGCTATGTAGAACACTATGGTTTTCGGTTGTTGTGTTTGTTTTCTCAAGACACAAGCCCTGTTTGTTCTCTGTGTTTTCAGCAAGCAGAGAAGCTGCTGCAGACACTTTCTTGCCCCTTTTCCACAAGTGAAGTATATTTTGTACCAGTTGGTGTATTCCTCGTCTGCAGAGCAAGAGCAAAGGTTTTAGGATCTAAATTGCTTGTTTTCCATGGAAGAGCTATGTAGAACACTATGGTTTTCGGTTGCTGTGTTTGTTTTCTCAAGACACAAGCCCTGTTTGTTCTCTGTGTTTTCAGCAAGCAGAGAAGCTGCTGCAGACACTTTCTTGCTCCTTTTCCACTAGTGAAGTATACTTTGTACCAGTTTGTGTATTCCTCGTCTGCAGAGCAAGAGCAAAGGTTTTAGGATCTAAATTGCTTGTTTTCCATGGAAGAGCTATGTAGAACACTATGCTTTGCTGTTGCTGTGTTGGTTTTCTCAAGACACAAACCCTGTTTGTTCCCTGTGTTTTCAGCAAGCAGAAAAGCTGCTGCAGACACTTTCTTGCTCCTTTTCCACTAGTGAAGTATATTTTGTACCAGTTTGTGTATTCCTCGTCTGCAGAGCAAGAGCAAAGGTTTTAGGATCTAAATTGCTTGATTTCCATGGAAGAGCTCTGTAGAACACTATGCTTTGCTGTTGCTGTGTTGGTTTTCTCAAGACACAAGTCCTGTTGGTTGTCTGTGTTTGCAGCAAGCAGAGAAGCTGCTGCAGACACTTTCTTGCTCCTTTTCCACAAGTGAAGTATATTTTGTACCAGTTGGTGTATTCCTTGTCTGCAGAGACGGATCAAAGCTTTTAGGATCTAAATTGCTTGTTTTCCATGGAAGAGCTATGTAGAACACTATGCTTTGCTGTTGCTGTGTTGGTTTTCTCAAGACACAAGCCTTGTTAGTTGTATGTGTTTCCAGCGAGCAGAAAAGCTGCTGCAGACACTTTCTTGCCCCTTTTCCACAAGTGAAGTATATTTTGTACCAGTTGGTGTATTCCTCGTCTGCAGAGCAAGAGCAAAGGTTTTAGGATCTAAATTGCTTGTTTTCCATGGAAGAGCTATGTAGAACACTATGGTTTTCGGTTGCTGTGTTTGTTTTCTCAAGACACAAGCCCTGTTTGTTCTCTGTGTTTTCAGCAAGCAGAGAAGCTGCTGCAGACACTTTCTTGCTCCTTTTCCACTAGTGAAGTATATTTTGTACCAGTTTGTGTATTCCTCGTCTGCAGAGCAAGAGCAAAGGTTTTAGGATCTAAATTGCTTGTTTTCCATGGAAGAGCTATGTAGAACACTATGCTTTGCTGTTGCTGTGTTGGTTTTCTCAAGACACAAGTCCTGTTGGTTGTCTGTGTTTGCAGCAAGCAGAGAAGCTGCTGCAGACACTTTCTTGCCCCTTTTTCACAAGTGAAGTATATTTTGTACCAGTTGGTGTGTTCCTCGTCTGCAGAGCAAGAGCAAAGGTTTTAGGACCTAAATTGCTTGATTTCCATGGAAGAGCTCTGTAGAACACTATGCTTTGCTGTTACTGTGTTGGTTTTCTCAAGACACAAGTCCTGTTGGTTGTCTGAGTTTCCAGCGAGCAGAAAAGCTGCTGCAGACACTTTCTTGCCCCTTTTCCACAAGTGAAGTATATTTTGTACCAGTTGGTGTATTCCTCGTCTGCAGAGCAAGAGCAAAGGTTTTAGGATCTAAATTGCTTGTTTTCCATGGAAGAGCTATGTAGAACACTATGGTTTTCGGTTGCTGTGTTGGTTTTCTCAAGACACAAGCCCTGTTTGTTCTCTGTGTTTTCAGCAAGCAGAAAAGCTGCTGCAGACACTTTCTTGCTCCTTTTCCACTAGTGAAGTATATTTTGTACCAGTTTGTGTATTCCTCGTCTGCAGAGCAAGAGCAAAGGTTTTAGGATCTAAATTGCTTGTTTTCCATGGAAGAGCTCTGTAGAACACTATGCTTTGCTGTTGCTGTGTTGGTTTTCTCAAGAAACAAACCCTGTTTGTTCTCTGTACTTGCAGCGAGCAGAGAAGCTCTTGAAGACACGTACCTGCTTTCTCCACTACTGACGTATATTTTGTACCAGTTGGTGTATTCCTCGTCTGGAGAGCAGGAGCAAAGGTTTTAGGACCTAAATTGCTTGATTTCCTTGGAAGAGATATGTAGAACACTGTGCTTTGCTGTTGCTGTGTTGGTTTTCTCAAGACACAAGCCTTGTTAGTTGTATGTGTTTCCAGCGAGCAGAAAAGCTGCTGCAGACACTTTCTTGCCCCTTTTCCACAAGTGAAGTATATTTTGTACCAGTTGGTGTATTCCTCGTCTGCAGAGCAAGAGCAAAGGTTTTAGGATCTAAATTGCTTGTTTTCTATGGAAGAGCTATGTAGAACACTATGGTTTTCGGTTGTTGTGTTTGTTTTCTCAAGACACAAGCCCTGTTTGTTCTCTGTGTTTTCAGCAACCAGAGAAGCTGCTGCAGACACTTTCTTGCTCCTTTTCCACTAGTGAAGTATATTTTGTACCAGTTGGTGTATTCCTCGTCTGGAGAGCAAGAGCAAAGGTTTTAGGACCTAAATTGCTTGTTTTCCATGGAAGAGCTCTGTAGAACACTATGCTTTGCTGTTGCTGTGTCGGTTTTCTCAAGAAACAAACCCTGTTTGTTCTCTGTACTTGCAGCGAGCAGAGAAGCTCTTGAAGACACGTACCTGCTTTCTCCACTACTGACGTATATTTTGTACCAGTTGGTGTATTCCTCGTCTGGAGAGCAGGAGCAAAGGTTTTAGGACCTAAATTGCTTGATTTCCTTGGAAGAGATATGTAGAACACTGTGCTTTGCTGTTGCTGTGTTGGTTTTCTCAAGACACAAGCCTTGTTAGTTGTATGTGTTTCCAGCGAGCAGAAAAGCTGCTGCAGACACTTTCTTGCCCCTTTTCCACAAGTGAAGTATATTTTGTACCAGTTGGTGTATTCCTCGTCTGCAGAGCAAGAGCAAAGGTTTTAGGATCTAAATTGCTTGTTTTCCATGGAAGAGCTATGTAGAACACTATGGTTTTCGGTTGCTGTGTTGGTTTTCTCAAGACACAAGTCCTGTTTGTTCTCTGTGTTTTCAGCAAGCAGAAAAGCTGCTGCAGACACTTTCTTGCTCCTTTTCCACTAGTGAAGTATATTTTGTACCAGTTTGTGTATTCCTCGTCTGCAGAGCAAGAGCAAAGGTTTTAGGATCTAAATTGCTTGTTTTCCATGGAAGAGCTCTGTAGAACACTATGCTTTGCTGTTGCTGTGTTGGTTTTCTCAAGAAACAAACCCTGTTTGTTCTCTGTACTTGCAGCGAGCAGAGAAGCTCTTGAAGACACGTACCTGCTTTCTCCACTACTGACGTATATTTTGTACCAGTTGGTGTATTCCTCGTCTGGAGAGCAGGAGCAAAGGTTTTAGGACCTAAATTGCTTGATTTCCTTGGAAGAGATATGTAGAACACTGTGCTTTGCTGTTACTGTGTTGGTTTTCTCAAGACACAAGCCTTGTTAGTTGTATGTGTTTCCAGCGAGCAGAAAAGCTGCTGCAGACACTTTCTTGCCCCTTTTCCACAAGTGAAGTATATTTTGTACCAGTTGGTGTATTCCTCGTCTGCAGAGCAAGAGCAAAGGTTTTAGGATCTAAATTGCTTGTTTTCTATGGAAGAGCTATGTAGAACACTATGGTTTTCGGTTGTTGTGTTTGTTTTCTCAAGACACAAGCCCTGTTTGTTCTCTGTGTTTTCAGCAAGCAGAGAAGCTGCTGCAGACACTTTCTTGCTCCTTTTCCACTAGTGAAGTATATTTTGTACCATTTGGTGTATTCCTCGTCTGCAGAGCAAGAGCAAAGGTTTTAGGACCTAAATTGCTTGTTTTCCATGGAAGAGCTCTGTAGAACACTATGCTTTGCTGTTGCTGTGTCGGTTTTCTCAAGAAACAAACCCTGTTTGTTCTCTGTACTTGCAGCGAGCAGAGAAGCTCTTGAAGACACGTACCTGCTTTCTCCACTACTGACGTATATTTTGTACCAGTTGGTGTATTCCTCGTCTGGAGAGCAGGAGCAAAGGTTTTAGGACCTAAATTGCTTGATTTCCTTGGAAGACATATGTAGAACACTGTGCTTTGCTGTTGCTGTGTTGGTTTTCTCAAGACACAAGCCTTGTTAGTTGTATGTGTTTCCAGCGAGCAGAAAAGCTGCTGCAGACACTTTCTTGCCCCTTTTCCACAAGTGAAGTATATTTTGTACCAGTTGGTGTATTCCTCGTCTGCAGAGCAAGAGCAAAGGTTTTAGGATCTAAATTGCTTGTTTTCCATGGAAGAGCTATGTAGAACACTATGGTTTTCGGTTGCTGTGTTTGTTTTCTCAAGACACAAGCCCTGTTTGTTCTCTGTGTTTTCAGCAAGCAGAGAAGCTGCTGCAGACACTTTCTTGCTCCTTTTCCACTAGTGAAGTATATTTTGTACCAGTTTGTGTATTCCTCGTCTGCAGAGCAAGAGCAAAGGTTTTAGGATCTAAATTGCTTGTTTTCCATGGAAGAGCTATGTAGAACACTATGCTTTGCTGTTGCTGTGTTGGTTTTCTCAAGACACAAGTCCTGTTGGTTGTCTGTGTTTGCAGCAAGCAGAGAAGCTGCTGCAGACACTTTCTTGCCCCTTTTTCACAAGTGAAGTATATTTTGTACCAGTTGGTGTGTTCCTCGTCTGCAGAGCAAGAGCAAAGGTTTTAGGACCTAAATTGCTTGTTTTCCATGGAAGAGCTCTGTAGAACACTATGCTTTGCTGTTACTGTGTTGGTTTTCTCAAGACACAAGTCCTGTTGGTTGTCTGAGTTTCCAGCGAGCAGAAAAGCTGCTGCAGACACTTTCTTGCCCCTTTTCCACAAGTGAAGTATATTTTGTACCAGTTGGTGTATTCCTCGTCTGCAGAGCAAGAGCAAAGGTTTTAGGATCTAAATTGCTTGTTTTCCATGGAAGAGCTATGTAGAACACTATGCTTTGCTGTTGCTGTGTTGGTTTTCTCAAGACACAAGTCCTGTTGGTTGTCTGTGTTTGCAGCAAGCAGAGAAGCTGCTGCAGACACTTTCTTGCCCCTTTTTCACAAGTGAAGTATATTTTGTACCAGTTGGTGTGTTCCTCGTCTGCAAAGCAAGAGCAAATGTGTTAGGACCTAAATTGCTTGATTTCCATGGAAGAGCTCTGTAGAACACTATGCTTTGCTGTTGCTGTGTTGGTTTTCTCAAGAAACAAACCCTGTTTGTTCTCTGTACTTGCAGCGAGCAGAGAAGCTCTTGAAGACACGTACCTGCTTTCTCCACTACTGACGTATATTTTGTACCAGTTGGTGTATTCCTCGTCTGGAGAGCAGGAGCAAAGGTTTTAGGACCTAAATTGCTTGATTTCCTTGGAAGAGATATGTAGAACACTGTGCTTTGCTGTTGCTGTGTTGGTTTTCTCAAGACACAAACCCTGTTTGTTCCCTGTGTTTTCAGCAAGCAGAGAAGCTGCTGCAGACACTTTCTTGCCCCTTTTCCACAAGTGAAGTATATTTTGTACCAGTTGGTGTATTCCTCGTCTGCAGAGCAAGAGCAAAGGTTTTAGGATCTAAATTGCTTGTTTTCCATGGAAGAGCTATGTAGAACACTATGCTTTGCTGTTGCTGTGTTGGTTTTCTAAAGACACAAGTCCTGTTTGTTCTCTGTGTTTTCAGCAAGCAGAGAAGCTGCTGCAGACACTTTCTTGCTCCTTTTCCACTAGTGAAGTATATTTTGTACCAGTTGGTGTATTCCTCGTCTGGAGAGCAAGAGCAAAGGTTTTAGGATCTAAATTGCTTGTTTTCCATGGAAGAGCTATGTAGAACACTATGCTTTGCTGTTGCTGTGTTGGTTTTCTCAAGACACAAGTCCTGTTGGTTGTCTGTGTTTGCAGCAAGCAGAGAAGCTGCTGCAGACACTTTCTTGCCCCTTTTCCACAAGTGAAGTATATTTTGTACCAGTTGGTGTATTCCTCGTCTGCAGAGCAAGAGCAAAGGTGTTAGGACCTAAATTGCTTGATTTCCATGGAAGAGCTCTGTAGAACACTATGCTTTGCTGTTGCTGTGTCGGTTTTCTCAAGAAACAAACCCTGTTTGTTCTCTGTACTTGCAGCGAGCAGAGAAGCTCTTGAAGACACGTACCTGCTTTCTCCACTACTGACGTATATTTTGTACCAGTTGGTGTATTCCTCGTCTGGAGAGCAGGAGCAAAGGTTTTAGGACCTAAATTGCTTGATTTCCTTGGAAGAGATATGTAGAACACTGTGCTTTGCTGTTACTGTGTTGGTTTTCTCAAGACACAAGCCTTGTTAGTTGTATGTGTTTCCAGCGAGCAGAAAAGCTGCTGCAGACACTTTCTTGCCCCTTTTCCACAAGTGAAGTATATTTTGTACCAGTTGGTGTATTCCTCGTCTGCAGAGCAAGAGCAAAGGTTTTAGGATCTAAATTGCTTGTTTTCCATGGAAGAGCTATGTAGAACACTATGCTTTGCTGTTGCTGTGTTGGTTTTCTCAAGACACAAGCCCTGTTTGTTCTCTGTGTTTTCAGCAAGCAGAGAAGCTGCTGCAGACACTTTCTTGCTCCTTTTCCACTAGTGAAGTATATTTTGTACCAGTTTGTGTATTCCTCGTCTGCAGAGCAAGAGCAAAGGTTTTAGGATCTAAATTGCTTGTTTTCCATGGAAGAGCTATGTAGAACACTATGCTTTGCTGTTGCTGTGTTGGTTTTCTCAAGACACAAACCCTGTTTGTTCCCTGTGTTTTCAGCAAGCAGAGAAGCTGCTGCAGACACTTTCTCGCCCCTTTTTCACAAGTGAAGTATATTTTGTACAGGTTGGTGTGTTCCTCGTCTGCAGAGACGGATCAAAGGTTTTAGGACTTAAATTGCTTGATTTCATTGGAAGAGCTATTAAGAACACTATGCTTTGCTGTTGCTGTGTTGGTTTTCTAAAGACACAAGCCCTGTTTGTTCTCTGTACTTGCAGCGAGCAGAGAAGCTCTTGAAGACACGTACCTGCTTTCTCCACTACTGACGTATATTTTGTACCAGTTGGTGTATTCCTCGTCTGCAGAGCAGGAGCAAAGGTTTTAGGACCTAAATTGCTTGATTTCCTTGGAAGAGATATGTAGAACACTGTGCTTTGCTGTTGCTGTGTTGGTTTTCTCAAGACACAAGCCTTGTTAGTTGTATGTGTTTCCAGCGAGCAGAAAAGCTGCTGCAGACACTTTCTTGCCCCTTTTCCACAACTGAAGTATATTTTGTACCAGTTGGTGTATTCCTCGTCTGCAGAGCAAGAGCAAAGGTTTTAGGATCTAAATTGCTTGTTTTCCATGGAAGAGCTATGTAGAACACTATGCTTTGCTGTTGCTGTGTTGGTTTTCTAAAGACACAAACCCTGTTTGTTCCCTGTGTTTTCAGCAAGCAGAGAAGCTGCTGCAGACACTTTCTTGCCCCTTTTCCACAAGTGAAGTATATTTTGTACCAGTTGGTGTATTCCTCGTCTGCAGAGCAAGAGCAAAGGTTTTAGGATCTAAATTGCTTGTTTTCCATGGAAGAGCTCTGTAGAACACTATGCTTTGCTGTTGCTGTGTTGGTTTTCTCAAGACACAAGCCTTGTTAGTTGTATGTGTTTCCAGCGAGCAGAAAAGCTGCTGCAGACACTTTCTTGCCCCTTTTCCACTAGTGAAGTATATTTTGTACCAGTTGGTGTATTCCTCGTCTGCAGAGCAAGAGCAAAGGTTTTAGGATCTAAATTGCTTGTTTTCCATGGAAGAGCTATGTAGAACACTATGCTTTGCTGTTGCTGTGTTGGTTTTCTCAAGAAACAAACCCTGTTTGTTCCCTGTGTTTTCAGCAAGCAGAGAAGCTGCTGCAGACACTTTCTTGCCCCTTTTTCACAAGTGAAGTATATTTTGTACCAGTTGGTGTGTTCCTCGTCTGCAGAGCAAGAGCAAAGGTTTTAGGATCTAAATTGCTTGTTTTCCATGGAAGAGCTATGTAGAACACTATGGTTTTCGGTTGCTGTGTTTGTTTTCTCAAGACACAAGCCCTGTTGGTTGTCTGTGTTTGCAGCAAGCAGAGAAGCTGCTGCAGACACTTTCTTGCTCCTTTTCCACAAGTGAAGTATATTTTGTACCAGTTTGTGTATTCCTTGTCTGCAGAGACGGATCAAAGCTTTTAGGATCTAAATTGCTTGTTTTCCATGGAAGAGCTATGTAGAACACTATGCTTTGCTGTTGCTGTGTTGGTTTTCTCAAGACACAAGCCTTGTTAGTTGTATGTGTTTCCAGCGAGCAGAAAAGCTGCTGCAGACACTTTCTTGCCCCTTTTCCACAAGTGAAGTATATTTTGTACCAGTTGGTGTATTCCTCGTCTGCAGAGCAAGAGCAAAGGTTTTAGGATCTAAATTGCTTGTTTTCCATGGAAGAGCTATGTAGAACACTATGCTTTGCTGTTGCTGTGTTGGTTTTCTAAAGACACAAACCCTGTTTCTTCCCTGTGTTTTCAGCAAGCAGAGAAGCTGCTGCAGACACTTTCTTGCTCCTTTTCCACTAGTGAAGTATATTTTGTACCAGTTTGTGTATTCCTCGTCTGCAGAGCAAGAGCAAAGGTTTTAGGATCTAAATTGCTTGTTTTCCATGGAAGAGCTATGTAGAACTCTATGCTTTGCTGTTGCTGTGTTGGTTTTCTCAAGACACAAGTCCTGTTGGTTGTCTGTGTTTGCAGCCCAGCAGAGAAGCTGCTGCAGACACTTTCTTGCCCCTTTTTCACAAGTGAAGTATATTTTGTACCAGTTGGTGTGTTCCTCGTCTGCAGAGCAAGAGCAAAGGTTTTAGGACCTAAATTGCTTGATTTCCATGGAAGAGCTCTGTAGAACACTATGCTTTGCTGTTACTGTGTTGGTTTTCTCAAGACACAAGTCCTGTGGCTTGTCTGAGTTTCCAGCGAGCAGAAAAGCTGCTGCAGACACTTTCTTGCCCCTTTTCCACAAGTGAAGTATATTTTGTACCAGTTGGTGTATTCCTCGTCTGCAGAGCAAGAGCAAAGGTTTTAGGATCTAATTGCTTGTTTTCCATGGAAGAGCTATGTAGAACACTATGGTTTTCGGTTGCTGTGTTGGTTTTCTCAAGACACAAGTCCTGTTTGTTCTCTGTGTTTTCAGCAAGCAGAAAAGCTGCTGCAGACACTTTCTTGCTCCTTTTCCACTAGTGAAGTATATTTTGTACCAGTTGGTGTGTTCCTCGTCTGCAGAGACGGATCAAAGGTTTTAGGACTTAAATTGCTTGATTTCATTGAAGAGCTATTAAGAACACTATGCTTTGCTGTTGCTGTGTTGGTTTTCTAAAGACACAAGCCCTGTTTGTTCTCTGTGTTTTCAGCAAGCAGAGAAGCTCTTGAAGTCACGTACCTGCTTTCTCCACTACTGACGTATATTTTGTACCAGTTGGTGTGTTCCTCGTCTGGAAAGCAAGAGCAAAGGTTTTAGGACTTAAATTGCTTGATTTCCATGGAAGAGCTCTGTAGAACACTATGCTTTGCTGTTGCTGTGTTGGTTTTCTCAAGACACAAGTCTTGTTGGTTGTCTGAGTTTCCAGCGAGCAGAAAAGCTGCTGCAGACACTTTCTTGCCCCTTTTCCACAAGTGAAGTATATTTTGTACCAGTTGGTGTCTTCCTCGTCTGCAGAGCAAGAGCAAAGGTTTTAGGATCTAAATTGCTTGTTTTCCATGGAAGAGCTATGTAGAACACTATGCTTTGCTGTTGCTGTGTTGGTTTTCTAAAGACACAAACCCTGTTTGTTCCCTGTGTTTTCAGCAAGCAGAGAAGCTGCTGCAGACACTTTCTTGCCCCTTTTCCACAAGTGAAGTATATTTTGTACCAGTTGGTGTATTCCTCGTCTGCAGAGCAAGAGCAAAGGTTTTAGGATCTAAATTGCTTGTTTTCCATGGAAGAGCTATGTAGAACACTATGCTTTGCTGTTGCTGTGTTGGTTTTCTCAAGACACAAGCCTTGTTAGTTGTATGTGTTTCCAGCGAGCAGAAAAGCTGCTGCAGACACTTTCTTGCCCCTTTTCCACTAGTGAAGTATATTTTGTACCAGTTGGTGTATTCCTCGTCTGCAGAGCAAGAGCAAAGGTTTTAGGATCTAAATTGCTTGTTTTCCATGGAAGAGCTATTAAGAACACTATGCTTTGCTGTTGCTGTGTTGGTTTTCTCAAGACACAAACCCTGTTTGTTCCCTGTGTTTTCAGCAAGCAGAGAAGCTGCTGCAGACACTTTCTTGCCCCTTTTTCACAAGTGAAGTATATTTTGTACCAGTTGGTGTGTTCCTCGTCTGCAGAGCAAGAGCAAAGGTTTTAGGATCTAAATTGCTTGTTTTCCATGGAAGAGCTATGTAGAACACTATGGTTTTCGGTTGTTGTGTTTGTTTTCTCAAGACACAAGCCCTGTTTGTTCTCTGTGTTTTCAGCAAGCAGAGAAGCTGCTGCAGACACTTTCTTGCCCCTTTTCCACAAGTGAAGTATATTTTGTACCAGTTGGTGTATTCCTTGTCTGCAGAGCAAGAGCAAAGGTTTTAGGATCTAAATTGCTTGTTTTCCATGGAAGAGCTATGTAGAACACTATGGTTTTCGGTTGCTGTGTTTGTTTTCTCAAGACACAAGCCCTGTTTGTTCTCTGTGTTTTCAGCAAGCAGAGAAGCTGCTGCAGACACTTTCTTGCTCCTTTTCCACTAGTGAAGTATATTTTGTACCAGTTTGTGTATTCCTCGTCTGCAGAGCAAGAGCAAAGGTTTTAGGATCTAAATTGCTTGTTTTCCATGGAAGAGCTATGTAGAACACTATGCTTTGCTGTTGCTGTGTTGGTTTTCTCAAGACACAAACCCTGTTTGTTCCCTGTGTTTTCAGCAAGCAGAAAAGCTGCTGCAGACACTTTCTTGCTCCTTTTCCACTAGTGAAGTATATTTTGTACCAGTTTGTGTATTCCTCGTCTGCAGAGCAAGAGCCAAAGGTTTTAGGATCTAAATTGCTTGTTTTCCATGGAAGAGCTCTGTAGAACACTATGCTTTGCTGTTGCTGTGTTGGTTTTCTCAAGAAACAAACCCTGTTTGTTCTCTGTACTTGCAGCGAGCAGAGAAGCTCTTGAAGACACGTACCTGCTTTCTCCACTACTGACGTATATTTTGTACCAGTTGGTGTATTCCTCGTCTGGAGAGCAGGAGCAAAGGTTTTAGGACCTAAATTGCTTGATTTCCTTGGAAGAGATATGTAGAACACTGTGCTTTGCTGTTACTGTGTTGGTTTTCTCAAGACACAAGCCTTGTTAGTTGTATGTGTTTCCAGCGAGCAGAAAAGCTGCTGCAGACACTTTCTTGCCCCTTTTCCACAAGTGAAGTATATTTTGTACCAGTTGGTGTATTCCTCGTCTGCAGAGCAAGAGCAAAGGTTTTAGGATCTAAATTGCTTGTTTTCTATGGAAGAGCTATGTAGAACACTATGGTTTCGGTTGTTGTGTTTGTTTTCTCAAGACACAAGCCCGGTTTGTTCTCTGTGTTTTCAGCAACCAGAGAAGCTGCTGCAGACACTTTCTTGCTCCTTTTCCACTAGTGAAGTATATTTTGTACCAGTTGGTGTATTCCTCGTCTGGAGAGCAAGAGCAAAGGTTTTAGGACCTAAATTGCTTGTTTTCCATGGAAGAGCTCTGTAGAACACTAGATGCTTTGCTGTTGCTGTGTCGGTTTTCTCAAGAAACAAACCCTGTTTGTTCTCTGTACTTGCAGCGAGCAGAGAAGCTCTTGAAGACACGTACCTGCTTTCTCCACTACTGACGTATATTTTGTACCAGTTGGTGTATTCCTCGTCTGGAGAGCAGGAGCAAAGATTTTAGGACCTAAATTGCTTGATTTCCTTGGAAGAGATATGTAGAACACTGTGCTTTGCTGTTGCTGTGTTGGTTTTCTCAAGACACAAGCCTTGTTAGTTGTATGTGTTTCCAGCGAGCAGAAAAGCTGCTGCAGACACTTTCTTGCCCCTTTTCCACAAGTGAAGTATATTTTGTACCAGTTGGTGTATTCCTCGTCTGCAGAGCAAGAGCAAAGGTTTTAGGATCTAAATTGCTTGTTTTCTATGGAAGAGCTATGTAGAACACTATGGTTTTCGGTTGTTGTGTTTGTTTTCTCAAGACACAAGCCCTGTTTGTTCTCTGTGTTTTCAGCAAGCAGAGAAGCTGCTGCAGACACTTTCTTGCTCCTTTTCCACTAGTGAAGTATATTTTGTACCAGTTGGTGTATTCCTCGTCTGGAGAGCAAGAGCAAAGGTTTTAGGACCTAAATTGCTTGTTTCCATGGAAGAGCTCTGTAGAACACTATGCTTTGCTGTTGCTGTGTCGGTTTTCTCAAGAAACAAACCCTGTTTGTTCTCTGTACTTGCAGCGAGCAGAGAAGCTCTTGAAGACACGTACCTGCTTTCTCCACTACTGACGTATATTTTGTACCAGTTGGTGTATTCCTCGTCTGGAGAGCAGGAGCAAAGGTTTTAGGACCTAAATTGCTTGATTTCCTTGGAAGAGATATGTAGAACACTGTGCTTTGCTGTTGCTGTGTTGGTTTTCTCAAGACACAAGCCTTGTTAGTTGTATGTGTTTCCAGCGAGCAGAAAAGCTGCTGCAGACACTTTCTTTGCCCCTTTTCCACAAGTGAAGTATATTTTGTACCAGTTGGTGTATTCCTCGTCTGCAGAGCAAGAGCAAAGGTTTTAGGATCTAAATTGCTTGTTTCCATGGAAGAGCTATGTAGAACACTATGGTTTTCGGTTGCTGTGTTTGTTTTCTCAAGACACAAGCCCTGTTTGTTCTCTGTGTTTTCAGCAAGCAGAGAAGCTGCTGCAGACACTTTCTTGCTCCTTTTCCACTAGTGAAGTATATTTTGTACCAGTTTGTGTATTCCTCGTCTGCAGAGCAAGAGCAAAGGTTTTAGGATCTAAATTGCTTGTTTTCCATGGAAGAGCTATGTAGAACACTATGCTTTGCTGTTGCTGTGTTGGTTTTCTCAAGACACAAGTCCTGTTGGTTGTCTGTGTTTGCAGCAAGCAGAGAAGCTGCTGCAGACACTTTCTTGCCCCTTTTTCACAAGTGAAGTATATTTTGTACCGAGTTGGTGTGTTCCTCGTCTGCAGAGCAAGAGCAAAGGTTTTAGGACCTAAATTGCTTGTTTTCCATGGAAGAGCTCTGTAGAACACTATGCTTTGCTGTTGCTGTGTTGGTTTTCTCAAGACACAAGCCCTGTTCTGTTCTCTGTGTTTTCAGCAAGCAGAGAAGCTGCTGCAGACACTTTCTTGCTCCTTTTCCACTAGTGAAGTATATTTTGTACCAGTTTGTGTATTCCTCGTCTGCAGAGCAAGAGCAAAGGTTTTAGGATCTAAATTGCTTGTTTTCCATGCAAGAGCTATTAAGAACACTATGCTTTGCTGTTGCTGTGTTGGTTTTCTCAAGACACAAACCCTGTTTGTTCCCTGTGTTTTCAGCAAGCAGAGAAGCTGCTGCAGACACTTTCTTGCCCCTTTTTCACAAGTGAAGTATATTTTGTACCAGTTGGTGTGTTCCTCGTCTGCAGAGACGGATCAAAGGTTTTAGGACTTAAATTGCTTGATTTCATTGGAAGAGCTATTAAGAACACTATGCTTTGCTGTTGCTGTGTTGGTTTTCTAAAGACACAAGCCCTGTTTGTTCCCTGTGTTTTCAGCAAGCAGAGAAGCTCTTGAAGTCACGTACCTGCTTTCTCCACTACTGACGTATATTTTGTACCAGTTGGTGTGTTCCTCGTCTGGAAAGCAAGAGCAAAGGTTTTAGGACTTAAATTGCTTGATTTCCATGGAAGAGCTCTGTAGAACACTATGCTTTGCTGTTGCTGTGTTGGTTTTCTCAAGACACAAGTCTTGTTGGTTGTCTGAGTTTCCAGCGAGCAGAAAAGCTGCTGCAGACACTTTCTTGCCCCTTTTCCACAAGTGAAGTATATTTTGTACCAGTTGGTGTATTCCTCGTCTGCAGAGCAAGAGCAAAGGTTTTAGGATCTAAATTGCTTGTTTTCCATGGAAGAGCTATGTAGAACACTATGCTTTGCTGTTGCTGTGTTGGTTTTCTAAAGACACAAACCCTGTTTGTTCCCTGTGTTTTCAGCAAGCAGAGAAGCTGCTGCAGACACTTTCTTGCCCCTTTTCCACAAGTGAAGTATATTTTGTACCAGTTGGTGTATTCCTCGTCTGCAGAGCAAGAGCAAAGGTTTTAGGATCTAAATTGCTTGTTTTCCATGGAAGAGCTATGTAGAACACTATGCTTTGCTGTTGCTGTGTTGGTTTTCTCAAGACACAAGCCTTGTTAGTTGTATGTGTTTCCAGCGAGCAGAAAAGCTGCTGCAGACACTTTCTTGCCCCTTTTCCACTAGTGAAGTATATTTTGTACAGTTGGTGTATTCCTCGTCTGCAGAGCAAGA
>NW_026960875.1:0-32373 GCF_021018805.1 Prinia subflava | reverse complement strand
AAAATGGAGGGAGAAATGGGGGAAATGGGGGGAAATGGAGAAATGGAAGGAGATGGGAAATGGGGGAAATGGGGGAGATATGGGGAAGATATGGGGGGAATGGGGGGAAGATGGGAAAATGGGGGGAAATGGGGGAAATGGGAAATGGGGAAAATGGGGGGAGAAATGGGGGAAATGGGAAATGGGGAAAATGGGGGGAAAGGGGGGAAATGGGAGAATGGGAAATGGGAGAATGGGAAATGGGGGGAATGAGAGGAAATGGGGGGAGAAATGGGGAAATGGGGGTTTGGGGGGAAATGGGGGAGATATGGGGGAAATGGAGGGAATAGGAGAAATGGGGGAAGATGGGAAATGGGGGTAAATGGGGGGAATGGGGGGAAATGGGGAAATGGAGGGAAATGGGGGTTTGGGAGGGTTAGGGGAAATGGGGGGGGAATGCAGGTTTGGGGACAAAAATAGGGAAATGGGGATATGGGGTTTGGGGGAATGGGGAGTTTGGGGAGAAATGGGGGGAAATGGGGAGTTTGGGGAGAAATGGGGGAAATAGGGGGTGGTGTGGGGCTTTGGGGGTGGTTGGGAGGGGAATGCGGGTGTGGGGTGAAAAATGGGGGTTTTGGGGGAGAAATGGAGAGTTTGGGGGGAAATGGGGGGTTTGGGGGAAATGGGGGGTTTGGGGGAAATGGGGGGGTTTGGGGGAAATGGGGGGTTTGGGGGAAATGGGGGGTTTGGGGGGTTTGGGGGAAATGGGGGGTTTGGGGGAAATGGGGGGTCTCTGTGGCGGTGTCTCTGGATGTCTCTGGGGGTGTCAGTATTTGGGGGTGTCAGTATTTGGGGTGTCAGTGTTTGGGGTGTCTCTGGGGTGTCAGTGTTTTGGGGTGTCAGTGTTGGGGTGTCAGTGTTGGGGGTCTCTGGGTGTCAGTATTTGGGTGTCAGTGTTGGGTGTCAGTGTTTGGTGTGCCAGGTTTCGGGGTGTCCCGAGAGCGCGGCGTGGGCGCGGAAGGCTCTGCACAGCCTGGGCTGTCTCTGGGGTGTCAGTGTTTTGGGTGTCAGTGTTTTGGGGTGTCAGTGTTTTGGGGTGTCAGTGTTTTGGGGTGTCTGGGGGTGTCAGTGTTGGGGGTCTCTGGGGGTTTCAGTATTTGGGGTGCCAGGTTTCGGGGTGTCCCCAGAGCGCGGCGTGGGCGCGGAAGGCTCTGCGCAGCCTGGGCTGTCTCTGGGGGTGTCAGTATTTGGGGTGTCAGGTTTTGGGGTGTCCTCAGAGAGCGGCGTGGGCGCGGAAGGCTCTGCGCAGCCTGGGCTGGCTCTGGGTGTCAGTGTTGGGGTGTCAGTGTTGGGGGTCTCTGGGTGTCAGTGTTTGGGGTGTCAGGGTTTTGGGGTGTCAGTTTTGGGGTGTCAGGGTTTTTGGGGTGTCCCAGAGCGCGGCGTGGGCGCGGAAGGCTCTGCGCAGCCTGGGGCTGGCGCTGGGTGTGTCAGTGTTTGGGGTGTCAGTGTTTCGGGTGTCAGTGTTTGGGGTGTCAGGGTTTTTGGGGTGTCCCCAGAGCGCGGCGTGGCGCGGAAGGCTCTGCGCAGCTGGGGCTGGCGCTGGGTGTGTCAGTGTTGGGGTTGTCTGGGGGTGTCAGTGTTGGGGTGTCAGTGTTGGGGGTCTCTGGGTGTCAGTATTTGGGGTGTCAGTATTTGGGGTGTCGCCAGAGCGCGGCGTGGGCGCGGAAGGCTCTGCGCAGCCTGGGGCTGGCTCTGGGGGTGTCAGGTTTCGGGGTGTCAGTGTTTGGGGTGTCAGTATTTGGGGTGTCAGTATTTGGGGTGTCAGTGTTGGGGTGTCCCCAGAGCGCGGCGTGGGCGCGGAAGGCTCTGCGCAGCCTGGGGCTGGCGCTGCTCTGCCTGCTGGTCAGCACCTGCCTGGCGCCGTTCCTGTTCTCCAGCCTGCTGCCCCTCTACGGGGCACGGCCCTGCGCAGGTGAGACCCCCCGAGACCCCCAGAGACCCCCGGGACCCCCAGAGACCCCCTGAGCCTCCCTGGGACCCCAGAGACCCCCCCAGAGACACCCAGAGACCCCCAGAGACCCCCGGGACCCCCAGAGACCCCCGGGACCCCCAGAGACCCCCCAGGACCCCCAGAGACCCCCGGGACCCCCAGAGACCCCCCAGAGACCCCCAGAGACCCCCAGAGCCTCCCTGGGACCCCCAGAGACCCCCAGAGACCCCCAGAGACCCCCCCAGAGACCCCCCAGAGACCCCCAGAGACCCCCCAGGACCCCCAGAGACCCCCGGGACCCCCAGAGGACCCCCAGAGACCCCCCGAGAGCATCTCTGGGACTCCCAGAGACCCCCTGGGACCCCCAGAGACCCCTGAGAGCATCCCTGGGACCCCCAGAGCCTCCCTGGGACCCCCCAGAGACCCCCAGAGACCCCCGAGAGCATCCCTGGGACCACCAGAGACCCCCCCGGATCCCCCGGGACCCCCAGAGCCTCCCTGGGACCCCCAGAGACCCCCCGGGACCCCCAGAGACCCCCAGAGACCCCCCGGGACCCCCAGAGAACCCCTGGGACCCCCAGAGCCTCTCTGGGACCCCCAGACCCCCGGGACCCCCAGAGACCCCCCGGGACCCTCAGAGCCTCCCTGGGACCCCCAGAGACCCCCGGGACCCCCAGAGACCCCCCAGAGACCCCCAGAGACCCCCAGAGCCTCCCTGGGACCCCTAGAGACCCCCCAGGACCCCCAGAGACCCCCGGGACCCCCAGAGACCCCCCGGGACCCCAGAGACCCCTGAGAGCATCCCTGGGACCCCCAGAGCCTCCCTGGGACCCCAGAGACCCCCCGGGACCCTCAGAGACCCCCCAGAGCCTCCCTGGGACCCCAAACCCTCCCCAGGACCCCAACACCCCCCAAGGGACCCTGACACCCCCCGGGGACACCTCAAATCCCCCTGAGCCCCCCTGAGCCCCAAACTCCCCTGGGGACGCCCCAGGGACCCCCAGACCCCCCAGGGACCCTCAAACCCCCCCAAACCTTCCTGGGATCCCAACCCCCCTAAACTCCCCCGGGGACCCCCAAGACCCTTCCAGGAGCCCCCCAAACCCCAAATGATCCCCAAATCCCACCAGGGGCCCCAAAATCCCCCTGGGGGGCCCTAAACCCCTTCCCAGCACCCCCAATTCCCCTCAGGGACCCCCAAACCACCGTGGGAACTCCCCAAACCCCCCAGGGGGACCCTCAATCCCCCCAGGACCCTCAAAACCCCCCGGGGACCCCCAAAATCCCCCGGGGACCCCCAAAATCCCCCCAGGACCCTCAAAATCCCCCGGGGACCCCCAAAATCCCCCGGAGACCCCCCAAAATCCCCCGGGGACCCCCAAAATCCCCCAGGACCCTCAATCCCCCCAGGACCCCCCAAAATCCCCCGGGGACCCCCAAAATCCCCCCAGGACCCTCAAAATCCCCCGGGACCCTCAATCCCCCCCCCAGGACCCTCAATCCCCCAGGACCCCCCAAAACCCCCCGGGGACACCCCAAAATGCCCCGGGGACCCCCAAAATCCCCCAGAGGATCCTCAATCCCCCCCCAGGACGCACAATCCCCCCCAGAACCCCCCCAAACCCCCCGGGGACCCCCAAAACCCCCGGGGACCCCCAAAATCCCGCGGGGACCCCCAACCCTCCCCCCACTGACACCTCTGTTCCCCCCGGTGCTGCCCAGGAGCGTCTTCGCCAGGTGAGGGGGGATTTTGGGGGGCGGGGGTCTTGGGGGGGGCAGGAGGGTTTGGGGGTGTCCAGGAGGGGTTTGGGGGGTTCAGGAGGGTTTGGGGTGTCAGGAGGGGTTTGGGGGGGTCAGGAAGTGTTTGGGGGGGTCAGGGGGGGTTTAGGGGGGTCAGGAGGGGTTTGGGGGGTCCAGGAGGGGTTTGGGGGGGTCAGGAGGGGTTTGGGGGGGTCAGGAGGGGTTTGGGGGGGTCAGGGGGGTTTGGGGGGTCAGGAGGGTTTGGGGGGGGTCAGGAAGGGTTTGGGGGGGGTCAGGAGGGGTTTGGGGGGGTCAGGAGGGTTTGGGGGGGGTCAGGAAGGGTTTGGGGGGGGTCAGGAGGGGTTTGGGGGGTCAGGAGGGGTTTGGGGGGGGTCAGGAAGGGTTTGGGGGGGGTCAGGAGGGGTTTAGGGGGGCAGGAGGGGTTTGGGGGGGTTCAGGAGGGGTTTGGGGGGGTCAGGAGGGGTTTGGGGGGGTCGGGGGGGTTTGGGGGGGTCAGGAGGGGTTTGGGGGGGTCAGGAGGGGTTTGGGGGGGTTTGGGGGGGTTTGGGGGGGGTCAGGGGGGGTTTGGGGGGGTCCAGGAGGAGTTTGGGGGTGCAGGGGGGGTTTGGGGGTTCCCGGGGTGGGGGTGGGACAGGAATGGGGTGCTCAGGGATGGGGGGAGGGGTTGGAGGTCCTGGGGAGTTTGGGGGAGCCGAGGGGATTTGGGGGGTCCCCAGGGGGGTGTGGGGGCAGGGAGGGGGTGCCCAGGGGTCACAGAGGGGTCTGGGGGGACACTGAGGGGACGTGAGATGGGGTGGCACCCTAATGTGTGTGTCCCCCCCAAACCCCCCTGTGACCCCCAAACCCCCCTGTGACCCCCAAAACCCTCCTGACCCCCCCAAACCCCCCCTGTGACCCCCAAACCCCCTGTGACCCCCAAACCCCCCCTGTGACCCCAAACCCTCCTGTGACCCCCAAATCCCCCCAAACTCCCTCAAACCCCCCCCAAATCCCCCAATCCCCCTAAACCCCGTCAAATCCCCAATCCCCCAAATCCCTCTAAATCCCCCTGAACCCCCTCAATCCCCCCAAATTCCCCTCAAATCCCCCCAACCCCCCCTAATCCCTCAAACCCCCTCAAACCCACCCAAATCCCCCTCAAACCTCCCCAAATCCCCCCATGGCCTCTGCAAATCCCAAAAATCCCCCCAAAACCCCCTCAAATCCTCCCCCAATCTCCCAAACCCCCCCAAATCCCCCCAATCCCCCCAAATCCCCCCAAATCCCCCCCAAATCCCTCAAACCCCCCTCAAATCCCCCCAAATCCCTCAAATCCCCCCAAATCCCCCCAATCCTCCCAACCCCCTCCAAATCCCCCAAATCCCCTCCAATCTCCTCAAATCCCCTCAACCTCCCCCAATCCCCCCAACCCCCGTCCCCGTCCCCGTGGCCGTCCCGTGCCCGTCCCCGTCCCTGTCCCCATGCCCGTCCCTGTGCCCGTCCCCGTCCCCATCCCCGTCCCTGTCCCCTGTCCCTGTCCCCGTCCCATGCCCGTCCCTGTGCCCGTCCCGTCCCTGTCCCCATCCCCGTGCCCGTCCCCGTCCCGTCCCTGTCCCTGTCCCCGTCCCAGTCCCCGTCCCTGTCCCCGTGTCCCCGTGTCCCCCGCAGGTGGCTCCGTGCCTACGAGAGCGCCCCTCTCGTTCCACTTCAGCAATTTCTTCGTGGCCTTCCTGTCCGAGGCCACGGCCACGCTGGCGGGCTCAGGCCACAGCCTGCAGCACGAGCACCTGCGCTGGTGAGGGGACACAGGGGACAGCTGGGGACACACCCTGTGGGACACACCTGTGTGACAGTGTGTGACACTGTGTGACACTGACACTGTGTGACACTGATACACCTGTGTGACACTGACACACCTGTGGGACAGGGACACACCTGTGTGACACACCTGTGTGACACTGTGTGACACTGACACACCCTGTGGGACACTGACACCTGTGTGACACTGACACTGTGACCCTGTCCCCTGTGTCCCTGTGTCCCTGTCCCTGTGTCCCCTGTCCCTCCTGTCCCTGTGTCCCTGTGTCCCTGTCCCCCCGGTGTCCCCGGTGTCCCCACAGGGACCTGGCCGTGTCGCGGCCCCTGCGGGTGGAGCTGCCGCGCTCCATGGCAGAGGTGGTGACAAACTGGAACCTGCCCATGTCCCGCTGGCTGCACACCTGTGAGCACTGGGGGCACTGGGAGGGACTGGGGACACTGGGGGTGTCGTGGGGACACTGGGAGGATACCAGGAGGGGCACTGGGAGGGGCACTGGGAGGGCACTGGGAGGGCACTGGAAGCACTGGGAGGGCACTGGGAGGCACTGGGGGCACTGGGAGGGCACTGGGAGGGCACTGGAAGCACTGGGAGGGCACTGGGAGGCACTGGGGGCACTGGGAGGGCACTGGGAGCACTGGGAGGCACTGGGAGCACTGGGAGGGCACTGGGAGCACTGGGAGGGGCACTGGGAGCACTGGGAGGGGCACTGGGAGGCACTGGGAGGGCACTGGGAGGGCACTGGGAGCACTGGGAGGGCACTGGGAGGGCACTGGGAGGGCACTGGGGGCTCTGGGAGGGCACTGGGAGCACTGGGAGGGCACTGGGAGGGCACTGGGAGCACTGGGAGGGCACTGGGGGCACTGGGAGGGCACTGGGAGCACTGGGAGGGCACTGGGAGCACTGGGGGGGCACTGGGAGCACTGGGAGCACTGGGGGCACTGGGAGGGCACTGGGAGGGCACTGGGGGGCACTGGGAGGGGCACTGGGAGGGCACTGGGAGCGCACTGGGAGCACTGGGAGGGCACTGGGAGCACTGGGAGGGCACTGGGAGGGCACTGGGAGCACTGGGAGGGCACTGGGAGCACTGGGAGGGGCACTGGGGGCACTGGGAGGGCACTGGGGGGGGGCACTGGGAGCACTGGGAGCACTGGGAGGGCACTGGGAGGGCACTGGGAGCACTGGGAGGGCACTGGGAGCACTGGGAGGGCACTGGGAGGGCACTGGGAGCACTGGGAGCACTGGGAGCACTGGGAGGGCACTGGGAGGGCACTGGGAGCACTGGGAGCACTGGGAGGGCACTGGGAGCACTGGGAGCACTGGGAGGGCACTGGGAGCACTGGGAGCACTGGGGGCACTGGGAGCACTGGGCCGCGGTGCCAGCGCTGTCCCCAGACGTGTTCCAGACCGCGCGGTGCCTGGGCACCTTCGCCGCCGTGCTGGGCACCTACGCAGCCAGCGCCCTGCTGCACGTGAGAGACCAAAAAACTGCCTAAAATACCCCAAAATACCCCAAAAACTGCCTAAAATACCCCCAAATACCCCAAACCACCCCAAAATACCCCAAAAACTGCCCAAAATACCCCCAAAACACCCCAAAACACCCCAAAACACCCCAAAACACCCCAAAACCTGCCCTGGGAACCCCTCAAACTCCCCCAGAGCCCTGCTGCACGTGAGGGACCCCAAAAACTGCCCAAAACCACCCCAAAAACCGCCCTGGGAACCCCAAAATACCCCAAAACTGCCCTGGGAACCCCCAAAGAGCCCCTCAAACCCCCCCAGCACCCTGTGCACGTGAGGGACCCAAAACTGCCCAAAATACCCCAAAAACTGCCCCAAAACCTGCCCTGGGAACCCCAAAATATCCCCCCAGCGCCCTGCTGCACGTGAGGGACCCCAGACCCCCCAAATCCAGCCTGGGGCTCCCCCAAACCCCCCCAGACCCCCCAAATCCAGCCTGGGGCTCCCCCAGACCCCCCCAGGCCCCCCAATCCACCCTGGGGCTCCCCCAAATCCCCCCCCAGACCCCCCAATCCACCCTGGGGCTCCCCCAGACCCCCCCAGACCCCCCAATCCACCCTGGGGCTCCCCCAGACCCCCCCAGACCCCCCAATCCCCTCTGGGGCTCCCCCAACCCCCCTGTCCCCCCAGGGCCTCAGTTTCCACCTGGCCGCTGTCCTGCTGTCCCTGGGCCTCATCACCTACGCCGAGCACGGTCAGCGCTGGCCCTTTAAGGGGCGGGGCCAGGCAGGGGCGGGGCCCGGCAGGGTTGGCTGAGGTGGGAGGGGCTTAATAGATGAGGTGTGAAGTGGGTGGAGCTTTGAATGTGGGCGTGGCCTAAAGGTGTAAATGGGTCAGATGGGGGGGGATGAGACTGTGGGTGGAGCCTGCAGTGATGGGCGGGGCTATGAGAGTGGGTGGAGCTTGGAGTGATGGGCGGGGCTATGAGAGTGGGTGGAGCCTGCAGTGATGGGCGGGGCTTTGAGAGTGGGTGGAGCTTGGAGTGATGGGTGGGGCTATGAGAGTGGGTGGAGCTTGGAGTGATGGGCGGGGCTATGAGAGTGGGTGGAGCCTGCAGTGATGGGCGGGGCTTTGAGAGTGGGTGGAGCTTGGAGTGATGGGTGGGGCTATGAGAGTGGGTGGAGCTTGGAGTGATGGGCGGGGCTATGAGAGTGGGTGTGGCCTGCAGTGATGGGCGGGGCTATGAGAGTGGGTGGAGCCTGTCAGTGATGGGTGGGGCTATGAGAGTGGGTGGAGCCTGCGGTGATGGGCGGGGCTATGAGAGTGGGTGGAGTCAGCAGTGATTAGCAAGGCAAAGGGGGTGTGGCCTGCAGTGATTGGCAGTGCTATGGGGGTGTGGCCTGCAGTGATTGGCAGTGCTATGGGGGTGTGGCCTGCAGTGATTGGCAGTGCTATGGGGGTGTGGCCCGCAGTGGGCGTGGCCTGCAGTGACTGGCAGGCCCATGGGGGTGTGGCCCGCAGTGGGTGTGGCCTGCAGTGATTGGCAGTGCTCTGGGGGTGTGGCCTGCAGTGATTGGCAGGCCCATGGGGGTGTGGCCTGCAGTGATTGGCAGTGCTCTGGGGGTGTGGCCAGCAGTGGGCGTGGCCTGCAGTGATTGGCAGTGCTCTGGGGGTGTGGCCTGCAGTGATTGGCAGTGCTCTGGGGGTGTGGCCCGCGGTGGGCGTGGCCCGCGCTGACCCCGCCCCCCCGCAGCCCTGCGGCAGCGCCTGGCCGCCATCTTCGACGCCTGCGTCCTGTCCAAGCGCTGCCCCCCGAGCTGCAGCCACCGCCACAAGAACGTGAGAGGGGCACTGAGGGGGCCCTGGGCAGTCCGGGGGGGCCCAGAGGGGTCCCAGGGTGGTCTCTGGGACGGTTTGGGGCTCATAAGGAGGAAATGGGGGCTGGAGAGCAGCCGGGGGCGTTTGGGGATCCCTGGGTGAGGGGTTCGGGGGTCCCAGGGGGAGGGCAGGGGGTTGGGGGGCTCTGAGGGCATTCAGGGCTCCTGGGGGTCCCCGCAGGCTCTGTGGGTGTGGGTGGTGAATACGGGGGGGGTTCTGGGGGTCCCCACAGGGGTTGGGGGGTCCCTGAAGGTTTTGGGGTTCCCACAGATGCTGCGGGTGTGGCTGATGGACAAGGGAGGGTTCTGGGGGTCCCCACAGGGGTTCGGGGGGGTCCCTGAAGGTTTTGGGGTCCCCGCAGGCTTTGTGGGTGCAGGTGGAGAACTCAGGGGGTTCAGGGGTCCCTGTGGGGGTTCAGGGGTCCCTGTGTGGGTTCAGGGATCCCTGTGTGGGTTCAGGGGTCCCCACAGGGGTTCGGGGGTCCCTGAGGTCCCGGCTCCCCGCAGGCTCTGTGGGTGTGGGCAGTGAACACGGGGGAGGTTTCAGGGGGTCCCTGAAGGTTTTGGGGTCCCCGCAGGCTCTGTGGGTGCGGGCAGTGAACACGGGGGGGTTCAGGGATCCCTGTGGGGGTTCAGGGGGTCCCCACAGGGGTTCGGGGGTCCCTGAGGGTCCCGGCTCCCCGCAGGCTCTGTGGGTGCGGGCGCTGAACGGGGCCCTGGGTGCCCTGGCCCTGTTCCACCTGTCCTACCTGGGCGCCCTGTTCGATGTGGAGGCCGAGGACGCCGTGGAGGAGCAGGTGGGACCCCCGAGCCCCCCCGGACCCTCGGCACGCCCTGGGCTCACCCCCGGCGCGGCCCTGACGCCATCGCGCCCCCTCAGGGCTACGGCATGGCCTACACGGTGCGCAAGTGGTCCGAGCTGAACTGGGCCAGCCACTGGGTGACGCTGGGCTGCTGGGTGCTGGCGCGGCTGCTGCGCTGAGCCTCGGGGGGCACTGGGAGCAACTGGGAGCAACTGGGGGCGGCCGGGAGGACCGGGCGCCACAGAGAGCGCGGCCGCTCCGCCCCGGCCCGCGGGGGCCGCTCCGCCCCGCCGGCGCCGCCTCTCGATGGTCTCGACTTCCGCTTCGCGCCGCTTCCCGCCCTTTCCCGGGGCGGAAGTGACGCCGCGCGGCCGCTCTGGGACCAATAAAGCCTCGCCTCGATGGTCCCTGTCAATCATTGCGCGAGGGGCGGGGCCTTTGTTTGACCAAAATCCTCTTAATTAACACCAAACCCGCGGCGCGCGGCCATAGGGGCCCTATAGGGACCGGGGGGGGTCCCTATAGCCCCCGGCAGGAGGGGGGAGCGGCCCTATGGCCCCCGTGGGGACCCAGAGTGTCCCTATAGGCGCTCCCTATAGGCGCTGGGGGAAGGGAGGGGTCCATACAGCCCTATAGGGACCTGGGGGGTTGTGAGCGGGTCCCTATAGCCCCTGAGGGGGGGAGGGGTCCATATGGCGGCTATAGGGACCGGGGGGGGAGGGGTCTATATGGCCCCCGAGGGGGGGAGGGGTCCATATGGCCCCTATAGGGACCGGAGGGTGTGAGCGGTCCCTATAGCCCCTGAGGGGGTGGGAGGGGTCCATACAGTCCCTATAGCCCCTGAGGGGGGGAGGGGTCCATACAGCCCCTATAGGGACCAGGGGGGAGGGGTCCATACAGCCCCTATAGCCCCGGGGGGGGGGAGGGGTCCATATGGCCCCTATAAGGACCGGAGGTCCGCACGGTCCCTATAGAACCCGGGGAGGGGCTCAGGGTCCCTCTAAGGGCTGTGGGGGGAGGGGAGGGCCCCTATGGATTCTATAGGGCCCCGGGCAGTCCCTATAGGGCCCGGCGGGGTCGCTGGGAGCCGTCAGGTGCCCTTGTCCTTGCTGGGAGACCTGCAAGAGAGAGAGACCCTATGGATCCTGTAGGGCCCGGGGGGCTCCGGGGGGGTTCTATGGGGGCTGGGCAGAGCTCGGGGGGCCTATAGGGACCTGGAGGGTCCATATGGATCCTATAGGGGATTGGGGTTCCTATGGATCCTATAGGGGATGGGGGTTCCTATGGATCCTATAGGGCACAGGGGGCTCCTATGGATCCTATAGGGGATTGGGGTTCCTATGGATCCTATAGGGGATGGGGGTTCCTATGGATCCTATAGGGCACAGGGGGCTCCTATGGATCCTATAGGGGATGGGGGTTCCTATGGATCCTATAGGGGATGGGGGTTCCTATGGATCCTATAGGGGATGGGGGTTCCTATGGATCCTATAGGGGATGGGGGTTCCTATGGATCCTATAGGGGATGGGGGTTCCTATGGATCCTATAGGGGATGGGGGTTCCTATGGATCCTATAGGGATGGGGGTTCCTATGGATCCTATAGGGGATGGGGGTTCCTATGGATCCTATAGGGCACAGGGGGCTCCTATGGATCCTATAGGGTACAGGGGGCTCCTATGGATCCTATAGGGTACAGGCAGTTCCTGTGGATCCTATAGGGTGTGGGGGTCCCCTATGGATGCTATAGGGTACAGGGGGTCCCCTATGGATCTTATAGGGCCATGGGGTCCCCTATGGCTCCTATAGGGTGTGTGGGTCCCCTATGGCTCCTATAGGGTGTGGGGGGTCCCCTATGGATCCCAGGGGGCCCCTATGGCTCCTATAGGGTGTGTGGGTCCCCTATGGATCCTATAGGGTGTGGGGGTCCCCTATGGCTCCTATAGGGTGTGTGGGTCCCCTATGGATGCTATAGGGTACAGGCAGTCCCTATGGATCCCAGGGGGCCCCTATAGGGTGTGGGGGTCCCCTATGTCCCCCCCCGGGTTAGTGTGTTAGTGCCCCTCCCCCAGCACGCGCCGTTAACCAAATCCGCCTTTATTAGCCCCGAACTCGTTAAAAACGCCCCGGCCCCGCCCCCTACAAAACCTGTACAGCGCCCCTCCCCCACCGCGGGCCAGGGGGGCCCGGGGCCTAATGAGCCCTCATTAACCCGAGCGCCTTCATTAACCTCATTAACCCCTCTGACCTCATTAACCCGAGCGCCTTCGTTAACCTCATTAACCCGAGCGCCTTCGTTAACCTCATTAACCCGGAGCGCCTTCGTTAACCTCATTAACCCCTCTGACCTCATTAACCAGAGCGCCTTCGTTAACCTCATTAACCTGAGCGCCTTCGTTAACCTCATTAACCCCTCTGACCTCATTAACCAGAGCGCCTTCGTTAACCTCATTAACCCCTCTGACCTTGTTAACCTCATTAACTGCTGACCTCATTAACCAGAGCGCCTTTGTTAACCTCATTAACCCCCGACCTTGTTAACCTCATTAACCCGGAGCGCCTTCATTAACCTCATTAACCTGGAGCACCTTCGTTAACCTCATTAACCCCTCTGACCTCATTAACCCGAGCGCCTTCGTTAACCTCATTAACCCCTGACCTTGTTAACCTCATTAACCCGGAGCGCCTTCGTTAACCTCATTAACCCCAGAGACCTCATTAACCTCATTAACTGCTGATCTCATTAACCCGGAGCACCTTTGTTAACCTCATTAACCCCTGACCTTGTTAACCTCATTAACTGCTGACCTCATTAACCCCAGGGACCTCATTAACTCCTCTGACTTCATTAACCTCATTAATCCCTGACCTCATTAGCCTCATTAACCCCTGTGACCTCGTTAACATCTGACCTCATTGACCTCGTTACTCTCCACCTCATTAATC
This sequence comes from Prinia subflava, assembly GCF_021018805.1. NCBI lineage: Eukaryota > Metazoa > Chordata > Aves > Passeriformes > Cisticolidae > Prinia > Prinia subflava. The sequence goes on along the minus strand of NW_026960875.1, from coordinate 19,759 downwards.
TCCCCCAGCACCCAATGATCCTTAATGAGTCCCCAGCAATTAATGAGCATCACCAAGCTCCCTGCCCCCTAACGAGCCCCTCCAGGTCCCTAATAAGCCTAATGAGCCTTAATGAACTCCCCATAACCTAATGAGCCCCTCCAGGTCCCTAATAAGCCTAATGAGCCTTAATGAACTCCCCATAACCTAATGAGGCCCTCCAGGTCCCTAATGAGCCTAATGAGCCTTAATGAACTCCCCATAACCTAATGAGCCCCTCCAGGTCCCTAATGAGCCTAATGAGCCTAAATGAACTCCCCATAACCTAATGAGCCCCTCCAGGTCCCTAATGAGCCTAATGAGCCTTAATGGGCCACCACATCTGGGTCCCCTCCACTAACGAGCCCCAGGACCTTCACTGCCTTCTAATGAGCCTTAATGAGCTCCCCATAACCTAATGAACTTCTCCAGGTCTCTAATGAGCCTAACAAGCCTTAATGAGCTCCCCGTAACCTAACGAGCTTCTCCAGGTCTCTAATGAGCCTTAATGAGCCTTAATGAGCTCCCCGTAACCTAACGAGCTTCTCCAGGTCTCTAATGAGCCTAACGAGCCTTAATGAGCCTGCAGCACCCAAAGGCGGCCAAGATTGGGGTCCCCCCTGCTGACCCCCCCAGCTCCTCCACATCCTAATGAGCTCTAATGAGCCTTAATGAGCCCTAATGAGCCCCTCACCTGCTGAGACCCCCAGCTCCTCCACATCCTAATGAGCTCTAATGAGCCTTAATGAGCCCTAATGAGCTTCCTCACCTGGCTCCCCTCACCTGCTGACCCCCCAGCTCCTCCACCATCCTAATGAGCATTAACAAGCCCTAATGAGCCTTAATGAGCCCTAATGAGCCCCTCACCTGCTGACCCCTGACCTGCTGACCCCACACCTGGGTCCTCTCACCTGGGTCACCCCCAGCTCCTCCACCACCCTAATGAGCACTAATGAGCACTAATGAGCACTAACGAGCCCCCACCACCGGCTGACCCTTCACCTGCTGACTCCACACCTGGCTCCCCTCACCTGCTGAGCCCCCCCAGCTGCTCCACCATCCTAATGAGCCTTAATGAGCGCTAATGAGCCCCTCATCTGCTGAACCCCCAGCTCTTCCACCATCCTAATGAGCCTTAATGAGCCTTAATGAGCCCTAATGAGCTTCCTCACCTGGCTCCTTCACCTGCTGACCCCCCAGCTTCTCCACCATCCTAATGAGCTCTAATGAGCTCTAATGAGCTCTAATGAGCAGTAAGGAGCCCGAATGAGCCCCCTCACCTGGCTCCTCTCACCTGCTGACCTCCCAGCTCCTCCACCATCTTAATGAGACTTAATGAGCCTTAATGAGCCCTAATGAGCCCCTCATCTGCTGACCCCCCAGCTGCTCCACCATCCTAATGAGACTTAATGAGCCTTAATGAGCCCTAATGAGCTTCCTCACCTGGCTCCCCTCACCTGGCTCCCCTCACCTGCTAAACCCCCCAGCTCCTCCACCATCCTAATGAGCTCTAATGAGCTCTAATGACCACTAATGAGCTTCCTCAGCTGGCTCCCCTCACCTGCTGACCCCCCAGCTCCTCCACCATCCTAATGAGCTCTAATGAGCTCTAATGACCACTAATGAGCCCTAATGAGCTCCTCACCTGTTAACCCCTCACCTGGCTCCCCACACCCGGGTCCCCCCCTCACCTCGCTCCCCTCCCCCCTCCCCTCCCCCCTAGGCCCCCACTGACTTGGCGCCGTCGTGGCCGCGCCGGGGCCGCCCGTAGAGCACCACGGCCGCCAGCACCATGGCGGTGCCGGCCAGGAAGGGCGCGCGCGGCCGGAAGCCGAACAGGTGCGCCGAGGCGGCCGTGGAGGCCAGGATGGAGAGCGCCGTGGCGAAACCCTTGAGGATGTTGTCGGCGTAGCGCACCACCACGGCCACCAGCAGCCCGCCCGCCGCCTGGTTCACCACCACGGCCCACACGGCGCCGTTGTAGCCGTAGAAGAAGCCGAGCGCGGCCACGGCGGGGCCCTCGGCGGCCAGCATGGCGCCCAGCCCCACGGCCGTGCCCACGGCGCCCAGCTGCACGTTGCGCAGCCAGATGGAGCCGCCCGAGCGCTTCAGCAGCCGCTCGAAGTAGACGCCGGCGAAGCCCGAGGACAGGCAGGACGCGGCCACGGCCGCCAGCCCCACGGCGTAGCTCTGCGCCGGCGCGCCGGGGCCCGGCGACGGGGACAGCGCCTCGGGGCCCGGAGCGGCCGCCCGCGCCTGCTCGGCCTGAACCAGCGCCACGCCGGCAAAGAGCAGCGCCAGCGACAGCCACTGCAGCCGCGACAGCGCCGTGCCCAGCAGCAGCACCGAGAACAGCGCCGTGGTGAGGATCTTCAGCTGGTACGTCACCTGCGGGGACAGGGGACAGTGAGGGGACACACAGGGGACAGAGGGGACACTGAGGGACTGCGGGGACAGAGGGGACACTGAAGGGACACTGAGGGACAGCAGGGACACTGAGGGGACAAAGGGGACGCTGAGAGACAGCGGGGACACACAGGGGACAGGGATGGGGACACCTGAGGGGACAAGGACACCTGAGGGCACAGGGACACACAGGGACACACAGGGACAGCGGGGACAGGGTTACCTGCAGGGACAGGGACAGAGTCACATGGGGACAGGGTCACACAGGGACAGGGTCACACAGGGACAGGGCCACATGGGGACAGGGACACCTGTGGGGACAGGGACACCTGCAGGGACAGGGACACCTGCAGGACACTGCCACAGGTGCAGGAACAGCAACACGAGCACTGGGACAGGGACACCGCAACTGGCACAGGGACACCACGAGTGCCACAGGGACACCACGGATGGCACAGGGACACCAGCAGGGTCACAGAGACATGGACACAGGGACACCACGAGTGTCACAGGGACGCCACGACTGTCAGAGGGACACCACAACTGGCACAGGGACAATTGTCACAGGGACACTGTGAGTGTCACAGGGACACTACGGATGGGGACAGGGACACCATGAGTGACACAGGGACACCACGAGTGTCACAAGGACACCACAAGTCTCACAGGGACATCACGAGTGCCATAGGGACACCACGACTGTCACAGGGACATGGACACAAGGACATGACGACTGTCACAAGGACACCACGAGTGACACAGGGACACGGTGATGTCACAGGGACACCTCCAGGGTCCCCAGGGTCTCTGAGCCCACCCCCCTGTCCCCTGTCCCCCCCCAGGTGCCACCTGTCCCCGTGCCCACCTGGAAGGTGGCGGCGGGCAGGTTGGAGATGGCCACGTACTGCAGGTTGTTCTGCAGGGTGTAGATGAGCGAGGGCACGGCCAGGCGCAGCGTGTCCCCAAACTGTCCCACCACGGCCTCGTGCAGCGTCACCGCCGTCTGCCGGACACTGCCTGGGGACAGCGCGAGCGGCCCTGTCCCCTCGTGTGTCCCTGTCACCGTCACCCCTCCCGTGTCCCCTCCTGTGTCCCCGTCGTGTGACACCCCCCGAAGGGCCCACCCCCCCAGCCCTGCTCACCTCAGAGTGGAGGAGGAGGAGACAGTGCCAGGTGTGTCCCTGTCCCCCCATGTCCCCAGTGTCCCCATGTCCCCAATGTCCCGAATGTCCCCCTGTCCCCAATGGCCCCAATGGCCCCAGTGTCCCCATGTCCCCAATGTCCCGAATGTCCCCCTGTCCCCAATGTCCCCAATGGCCCCAGTGTCCCCATGTCCCCTATGTCCCCAATGTCCCCCATGTCCCCAATGTCCCCAATGTCCCCAATGTCCCCATGTCCCCCAATGGCCCAAATGTCCCCATGTCTCCCAGTGGCCCCGTGTCCCCAGTGCCTCACCATGTCCCCAGTGTCCCCAGTGTCCCCAGTGCCCCTACCCCTATGCTGGATAAGCAGCAGCAGCAGGCACAGACTCCACATTCCCAACGTCCCCCATGTCCCCAGTGTCCCCTCAGTGTCCCCAATGTCCCCTGCTCACCCCCGTGCTGTATGAGCAGCAGCAGCAGGCACAGATCACATCTCCCCAATGTCCCCAGTGTCCCCAATGTCCCCAGTGTCCCCATTGTCCCCATTGTCCCCATGTCCCCAGTGTCCCCATTGTCCCCATTGTCCCCAATGTCCCCATGTCCCCTCAGTGTCCCCAATGTCCCCAGTGTCCCCATTGTCCCCAATGTCCCCATGTCCCCTCAGTGTCCCCAATGTCCCCAGTGTCCCCAATGTCCCCAGTGTCCCCATTGTCCCCATTGTCCCCAATGTCCCCATGTCCCCTCAGTGTCCCCAATGTCCCCAGTGTCCCCATTGTCCCCAATGTCCCCATGTCCCCTCAGTGTCCCCAGTGTCCCCAGTGTCCCCTGCTCACCCCTGTGCTGGATGAGCAGCAGCAGCAGGCACAGACCCTGTGTCCCCATTGTCCCCAGTGTCCCCATTGTCCCCATTGTCCCCATTGTCCCCAATGTCCCCAATGTCCCCAATGTCCCCAATGTCCCCAGTGTCCCCTCAGTGTCCCCAATGTCCCCATGTCCCCTCAGTGTCCCCAGTGTCCCCTGCTCACCCTTGTGCTGGATGAGCAGCAGCAGCAGGCACAGACCCTGTGTCCCCAGTGTCCCCATTGTCCCCAATGTCCCCATGTCCCCTCAGTGTCCCCATTGTCCCCATGTCCTACCCTTGTGCTGGATGAGCAGCAGCAGCAGGCACAGACCCTGTGTCCCCATGTCCCCTCAGTGTCCCCAGTGTCCCCAGTGTCCCCAGTGTCCCCTGCTCACCCTTGTGCTGGATGAGCAGCAGCAGCAGGCACAGACCCTGTGTCCCCAGTGTCCCCATTGTCCCCAATGTCCCCATGTCCCCTCAGTGTCCCCATTGTCCCCATGTCCTACCCTTGTGCTGGATGAGCAGCAGCAGCAGGCACAGACCCTGTGTCCCCATGTCCCCTCAGTGTCCCCATGTCCCCTCAGTGTCCCCAATGTCCCCATGTCCTACCCCTGTGCTGGATGAGCAGCAGCAGCAGGCAGGCGCTGCCCTTCATGGCCTCAGCCAGCACCACGGCCGTGGTGGGCAGGAAGCGCTCCCCGGGCAGGGTGCGCACGTAGCGGATGCTCAGCACCAGCGACGCGTTCTGCAGCACCAGCACGCCCAGGCTGGCGTACTTCACCCGCCGGGACACTGCGGGGACAGCGGGGACACGGGGTCAGCCCTGCCATCCCCTCCCCGGGACACTGCGGGGACAGCGGGGACACGGGGTCAGCCCTGCCATGCCCTCCCCGGGACACTGCGGGGACAGCGGGGACACGGGGTCAGCCCTGCCAACCCCTCCCCGGGACACTGCGGGGACAGCGGGGACACGGGGTCACCGGGGAGAACTGCCACCAACCCCCCCGGGACACTGTGGGGACAGCGGGGACACTGCGGGGACAGGGGGTCAGCCCTGCCATCCCCTCCCCAGGACACTGCGGGGACAGTGGGGACACGGGGTCACCGGGGAGAACTGCCACCAACCCCCCCGGGACACTGCGGGGACAGCGGGGACACCACAGTCACCGGGGGACAGCAGGGGGACAGCCCTGCCAACCCCCCCAGGACGCTGCGGGGACAGTGGGGACACGGGGTCAGCCCTGCCAACACCCGGGGACACTGTGGGGACAGCGGGGACACGGGGTCACCGGGGGACAGCGGGGACAGCCCTGCCAACCCCCCTGGGGACACTGCAGGGACAGCGCGGACAGCGCGGTCAGCCCTGCCAACCCCCCCGGGACACTGTGGGGACAGCAGGGTCAGCCCTGTCAACCCCCGTGGGGACACTGCGGGGTCACGGGGGGAGCACTGCCACCAATCCCCCAGGACACCGTGGGGACACTGCGGGGAGAACCGCCACCAAGCCCCCCGGGACACTGCGGGGACACTGCAGGTCACTGGGGGCAGGGGACAGCGGGGAGAGCGGGGGGACACCGGGCTGAGCCTCACCAGCCCTGCCGGGACCTGGAACGGGACCCCCGGGACAGAGAATGTCACCCCCGGGACACCGCGGGTCCCTGGGCACGGTGCGGGGGACACCGGAGGGAGCCCCGCCACCCCCGCCGGGACCCCCGGGACGGGGAACGGGACCCCCGGGAGAGTGAATGGGACCCCTGGAACGGGGAACAGGGCCCCTGGGCTGGGGATCGGCACCTCCGGGACACCGCGGGTGCCCCTGGACCTGCCCCAAAGCCCCTCTGTCCCCTCTGCCCCTCTCCCCCCTCTGTCCCCCTCCCCACTCTGTCCCTCTGTCCCTCTGTCCCTCTGTCCCCTCTGTCCCTCTGTCCCCTCTGTCCCTCTCCCCACTCTGTCCCTCTGTCCCTCTGTCCCCTCTCCCCGCTCTGTCCCCCACCAGGGCCACCCCCAGACCCCCGTGGGCGCCCCCCGCCCCCTGCTCGACCCCAGCCGCCCTCACCCCGCAGCCCCCGCTCGGACCCCCGGCCGGATCCCCCTGCCCCCTGCCCATCTCCCCCTGCCCATCTCCCCCTGCCCCTGCCCGCGACCCCTGCCCGTCTCCCCGTGCCCCCCTGCCTGTCTCCCCCTGCCCCTGCCCGTGCCCCCTGCCCATCTCCCCCTGCCCCTGCCCCCTGCCCATCTCCCCCTGCCCCCTGCCCGTGCCCCCTGCCCATCTCCCCCTGCCCGTGCCCCCCTGCCCGTGCCCCCTGCCCATCTCCCCCTGCCCATCTCCCCCTGCCCATCTCCCCCTGCCCGTCTCCCCTGCCCTCTCCCCTGCCCTCTCCCCTCACCCGTCGCGGGCCCCGCGGACTCTCCGGAGCCGCCGCCGCCGTCCGCCGCCCCCGGGGCCGCCATGGTGGCACCTGCTCAACACTTCCGCTTCCGGCCACGCAGCGGCCCCGCCCACCAAGGGGGAGCCGCTCCGCCTCCGTTGGGCGCAGCCAATCCCCGCGCGCATCTCCGCCGGGAGCTCCGCCCCCTCTGCCGGTCTGACCAATCAGCGCTGGCCTCGCGTGCTTCCCGCCGCGGCCTCGAGCTGGTCCCGCCTCTCTCCCGTGAAACCACGCCCTCTCCTCTCACTGACCAATCGCCGCGCTCTCTCCCTGTCACACCCCCTCAGGCCCCGCCCAGCACTCGCACCACCTCCTCCCCCTCAAAATCGACCAATCCCCGCTCGCCTTCCTCACTCGCCCACCAATCAGCGCCCTCCGGCGGCGGCTCCGCAGCCAATCAGAGACGGCGGCGCCCGGCGGGCCCCGTGCATTCCAAGATGGCGGCGGTGCCGGGCGGGTCGCGGCGCTTCGACCCCGCGGCGCTGGGGCTGGACCCGTCCTGGCGCCTCACGGCCTACGGCGAGCTGCGCGGCTGAGGCTGCAAAGTCCCGCAGGAGACGCTGCTCAAGCTCCTGGCGGGACTCGAGGGGCAGCGCCCGGGAGGAGGAGGCGCAGGGGAAGGGGCCGAAGCGGAGAGCGGCGGGGGCCCGGCGCTGGGTGAGAGCGGGGGGAGCCTGGGGGCGCCGGGAGCGCTCCGGGGCTCGGAGACGCGGCTGAGGGGGGCGGAGAGGACTCGGGGGAGCCCTCAGAGGGGGCGCGGGGGGTCTGGAGAGGCTGAGGGGGCTCAGGGACCCCTCAGGGACCACTCAGGGACCCCTCAGGGAGGATTTGGGGGGGCTCAGGGACGGCTCAGGGACAGCTCAGGGAGGGCTCGGGGGGGCTCAGGGCGGGTTCGGGGGGGCTCAGGGACGGCTCAGGGCCATGGCGGGGGCGGCCTTGAGGCCGTCTGCAGGACGCGAGACAGACCGGGGGGGCTCGGGGGGGGCTCAGGGCCGCCTCAGGGAGGGTTGGGAGGGCTCAGGGAGGGCTCGGGGGGGTTCGGGGGGCTCAGGGACGGCTCAGGGAGGGTTGGGGGGGCTCAGGGAGGGCTCGGGGGGGTTCGGGGGGCTCAGGGCCGGCTCAGGGCCATGGCGGGGGCGGCAGAGCGGCCTTGGGGCCGTCTGGAGGACGCGGGACAGCCCGGGGGGGCCGCGGGCACGGGACGGGGGAATGGGGCAAAGGTGGCCTGGCGGGGGGAGGGGAAGGGGGCAAAGGGCGCTGGGGGGGAGGGGAGGGGGGAGGGGCCCCCTCGGATCCGGTCCCGCCCCCAGCAGGATCCGCGTTCCCCTCCCAATCCGGTCCTGCCCCGTCCCTGTGTCCCCCACCCCCAGAGGGGTGTGTGCCCCCCGTGCTGGGCTCTGTGCCCCTCTTTGATGGGCCCTGTGCCCCCCGTGCTGGGCTCTGTGCCCCCCGTGCTGGGCCCTGTGCCCCCCGTGCTGGGCCCTGTGCCCCCGTGCTGGGCTCTGTGCCCCCGTGCTGGGCTCTGTGCCCCCCGTGCTGGGCTCTGTGCCCCCGTGCTGGGCCCTGTGCCCCCCGTGCTGGGCCCTGTGCCCCCGTGCTGGGCTCTGTGCCCCCCGTGCTGGGCTCTGTGCCCCCGTGCTGGGCTCTGTGCCCCCCGTGCTGGGCTCTGTGCCCCCCCGAGGGCTCTGTGCCCCCCATGAGGGGCTTTGTGCCCCTCTGTGCCCCCCGTGCTGGGCTCTGTGTTCCCCCTGAGTGTTCTGAACCCCCTCTGAGCCCCCCATGATGGGTTCTGTGCCCCCTCGAGTGCTTCTTGCCCCCTGGTGCCCCCCTGAGTGCTCTGTTCCCCCACAATGAGCCCTGTGCCCCCCTGAGCCCCCAGTGCCCCCCTGTGCCCCTATTGAGCGCTCTGTGCCTCCCCCTGAGCCCCCCGTGCCCCCCGTGCCCCCCATGCCCCCCATGCCCCCCGTGTCGCTGACCCCGTGCCCCGGTGCCCGCAGGCATCGGGCTGGACTCGTGCGTGATCCCGCTGCGGCACGGGGGGCTCTCGCTGGTGCAGACCACCGACTTCTTCTACCCCATCATCGATGACCCCTACATGATGGTACCCAAAAACCCACCCGGGACCCCAAAACCCCTCCTGGGACCCCAAAAACCCTCCTGGGACCCCTCTGAGACCCCAAAAACCCACCCGGGACCCCAAAAACCGCCCTGGGACCCCTCTGAGACCCCAAAAAACCCCCCCGGGACCCCAAAACCCCCCCCCGGGACCCCAAAACCCCCCCCGGGACTCCTCTGAGACCCCAAAAACACACCCGGGACCCCAAAAACTGCCCTGGGACCCCAAAAACCCACCCGGGACCCCAAAACCCCTCCTGGGACCCCTCTGGTACCACAAAAACCCACCCTGGGACCCCAAAAACCGCCCTGGGACCCCAAAAACCCACCCCGGGACCCCAAAAACTGCCCTGGGACCCTCCTGGGACCCCAAAACCCACCCTGGGACCCCAAAAACCGCCCTGGGACCCCAAAAACCCACCCCGGGACCCCAAAAACTGCCCTGGGACCCTCCTGGGACCCCAAAACCCACCCTGGGACCCCAAAAACCTATTCTGAGCCCCTCTGGGACCCCAAAAAACCCCCTGGGACCACAAACCCTGCCAGGGAACCCCTCTGGGACCCCCAAAACCCATCCTGGGACCCCCAAAAACCCCTCTGGGAACCCCAAAAAACCCCATAACCCCCTCTGGGACCCCCAAAACCCACCCTGCGACCCCAACCCCCCCCGAACCCCTCTGGGACCCCCAAAAAAAACCCCTGGGACCCCCAAAAACTCCCCCTCTGGGACCCCAAATCTGCTCCTGAACCCCTCTGGGACCCCCAAGTCCCCCAAGGAACCCCCAAACCCCTCAGGGGTGCCCCCCAATTCCCCCCTGATTCTCTTCTTCCCTCTTGGGACCCCCCAAACCTTCCTGGGCCCCTCCCCAAATCCTTTTGGGGTCTCCCAATTCTATCCTGGACCCCACAAATCCCACCCTGGGCACCCCCAATCCCACCCTGGGCACCCCAAATCAACTCAGAACTTCCCAGTCCCACCCTGGGCACCCCCAATCCCACTTGGAGACCCCCCAAATCCCACCTGGGCACCCCCAATCCCACCCTGGACCCCCTGAATCCCACCCTGGGCACCCCCAATCCCCTCTGGGCACCCCCAATCCCACCCTGGGCACCCCAAATCCCACCCTGGACCCCCTGAATCCCACCCTGAGCATCCCAAATCCCTCCTGGGCACCCCCAATCCCCTCTGGGGACCCCAAATCCCACCCTGGGCACCCGAATCTCTCCTGGGGACCTTCAAATCCCTCCTGGGCACCCCAAATCCCACCTAGGGACCCCCAAATTCACTTAGAACGCCCCAAATCCCACCCTGGTCACCCCGAATCCCACCTGGGGACCCCAAATCCACTCAGAATCCCCCAATCCCACCCTGGGCACCCCAAATCCTCCGGAGAGCCCCTCGAAATCCCCTTGGGACCCCCCAAACTCTCTCCCAAAACACCCAAACCCCACCTTGGGCCCCCTGATCCCGTTTGGAGCCCCCCAAACGCCCTCAGGGCCCCCCAAACCCTCCCCCCCACAGGGCCGCATCGCCTGCGCCAACGTCCTGAGTGACCTGTACGCCATGGGGGTGACAGAGTGTGACAATGTCCTGATGCTGCTGAGCGTCAGCCAGCGCATGAGCGAGCAGGTGACACACAGGGGGTGACACTGGGGACACAGAGTGTGACAATGTCCTGATGCTGCTGAGCGTCAGCCAGCGCATGAGCGAGCAGGTGACACACAGGGGACACACAGGGGTGACACTGGGGTGACACAGGGGTGACAGAGTGTGACAATGTCCTGATGCTGCTGAGCGTCAGCCAGCGCATGAGCGAGCAGGTGACACTGGGGACACACAGGTGACACACAGGGGACAGGGGGGTGACAGAGTGTGACAATGTCCTGATGCTGCTGAGCGTCAGCCAGCGCATGAGCGAGCAGGTGACACTGGGGACACACAGGTGACACACAGGGGACAGGGGGGTGACAGAGTGTGACAATGTCCTGACGCTGCTGAGCGTCAGCCAGCGCATGAGCGAGCAGGTGACACACGGGGGACACACAGGGGTGACACTGGGGTGACACAGGGGTGACAGAGTGTGACAATGTCTTGATGCTGCTGAGCGTCAGCCAGCGCATGAGCGAGCAGGTGACACTGGGGACACACAGGTGACACACAGGGGACAGGGGGGTGACAGGGTGTGACAATGTCCTGATGCTGCTGAGCGTCAGCCAGCGCATGAGCGAGCAGGTGACACACAGGGGGTGACACTGGGGACACAGAGTGTGACAATGTCCTGATGCTGCTGAGCGTCAGCCAGCGCATGAGCGAGCAGGTGACACACAGGGGGTGACACTGGGGACACAGAGTGTGACAATGTCCTGATGCTGCTGAGCGTCAGCCAGCGCATGAGCGAGCAGGTGACACTGGGGACAGGGAGAGGGGACATGGGGGTGACAGGGACAAGGGGGGACAGTGACACTGGGGGTGACAGTGGTACTAAGGGTGACAATGACATTGGGGGTGACAGGGACACAGAGTGACAGGGGCACTGAGGGTGATAGGGGATACTGGGAGTGACGGGACACTGGAGGTGACAGTGACACTGGGTGACGGTGACACTGGGGGTGATGGGACACTGAGGGTGATGGTGGCACTGAGGGTAACAGTGACACAGGGTGGCAGTAGCACTGAGGGTGACGGTGATACTGGGGTGACAGTGACACTGGGTGACATTGGGTGACACTGACACTGGGGGTGACAGTGATACAGAGTGACAGTGACAGAGGGGGACAAGGACACTGAGGGATGACAGTAACACTGGGGGGTGACAGTGAGGCAGAGTGACAGGGACACTGAGGGTGACAGGGACCCAGGGGGATGACAGTGACACTGGGTGACAGTGACACTGAGAATGACAGTGACACTGGGTGACAGTGACACGGGGTGACAGTGACACTGAGAGTGACAGTGACACTGGGTGACAGTGACACGGGGTGTGACAGGGACACGGTGACAGGGTCCCGGGGTGACAGTGAGGCAGAGTGACAGGGACACTGAGGGTGACAGGGACCCAGGGGGATGACAGTGACACTGAGGGTGACAGTGACCCGGGGTGCCAGTGACACGGCAGTGACAGTGGCACTGGGGGTGACAGTGACCCAGGGTGCCGGTGACACGGGGTGACAGTGACACGAAGTGACAGTGACACTGGGGGTGACAGTGACCCGGGGTGCCGGTGACATGGGGGTGACAGTGACCCGGGGTGCCGGTGACATGGGGGTGACAGGGACCCAGGGGTGACAGTGACCCGGGGTGCCGGTGACATGGGGGTGACAGTGACCCAGGGGTGACAGTGACTCAGGGTGCCGGTGACACTGGGGGTGACAGTGACTCGGGGTGCCGGTGACACGGGGGTGACAGGGCCCGCGCTGTCCCCCCAGGAGAGGGACAAGGTGATGCCGCTGATCATCCAGGGCTTCCGGGACGCGGCCGAGGACGGGGGGACGTCGGTGACAGGGGGACAGACCGTGCTCAACCCCTGGGTCATCGTGGGGGGCGTGGCCACCGCCGTGTGCCAGGCCAGCGAGTTCATCATGTGAGTGGGGGCGGGGCCACACTGCTTGTCAATCATCTCTGGGAGGGGCGGGGCCACACTGCCTGTCAATCATCTCTGGGAGGGGCGGGGCCACACCGCCTGTCAATCATCTCTGTGAGGGGCGGGGTCACACTGCCTGTCAATCATCTCTGTGAGGGGCGGGGCCACACTGCCTGTCAATCATCTCTGTGGGGGCAGCGCCACACTGCCTGTCAATCATCTCTGTGAGGGGCGGGGTCACACTGCCTGTCAATCATCTCTGTGAGGGGCGGGGTCACACTGCCTGTCAATCATCTCTGTGAGGGGTGGGGTCACACCGCCTGTCAATCATCTCTGTGAGGGGCGGGGCCACACCGCCTGTCAATCATCTCTGTGAGGGGCGGGGCCACGCTGCCTGTCAATCATCTCTGTGAGGGGCGGGGCCACACTGCCTGTCAATCATCTCTGTGAGTGAGGGGCGGGGTCACACCACCTGTCAATCCTCTGTGGGGGCGGGGCCACACTGCCTGTCAATCATCTGTGTGAGGGGTGGGGTCACACTGCCTGTCAATCATCTGTGTGAGGGGCGGGGCCACACTGCCTGTCAATCATCTCTGTGAGGGGCGGGGTCACACTGCCTGTCAATCATCTCTGTGAGTGAGGGGTGGGGTCACACTGTCTGTCAATCATCTCTGTGAGTGAGGGGTGGGGTCACACTGCCTGTCAATCATCTCTGTGAGTGAGGGGTGGGGTCACACTGCCTGTCAATCATTTGTGTGTGTGTGAGGGGGTGGGGTCAGTGCCACCTGTCAATCATTGTGTGGGTGGCAGGGGCGGGGCCTGGGGCAGGGCTGTCAATCAAAGGCACCATTGGAGTGGTGGGAGGGGCTTTGAGGGGGTGTGGCCATCACCACGTGTCAGTCAAGGATTGTCATGAGTGGTGGGTGGGGCTTGGGCAGGGGGCAGGGCCACTGCTGCCAATCAAGTGGGTTTGTCCTGTGAGTGACAGGCAGGGCTGGGGGCGGGGTTTGGGGACACAGGGCGGGGTTTGGGGACACAGGGGCAGGGTTTGGGGACACGGGGTGGGGTTTGGGGACATGGGGTGGGGTTTGGGGATATGGGGGCGGGGTTTGGGGACATGGGGGCGGGGTTTGGGGACATGGGGCGGGGTTTGGGGACACGGGGGCGGGGTTTGGGGACATGGGGTGGGGTTTGGGGATATGGGGTGGGGTTTGAAGATATGGGCGGGGCTTGGGGACATTGGGGCGGGGTTTGAGGACATGGGGGCGGGGTTTGGGGATATGGGGCGGGGTTTTGGTATTTGGGGCGGGGGTTGGGGACACGGGGCGGGGTCTGGTGACAGGGGGCGGGGTTTGGGGACATGGGAGCAGGGTTTGATGATGGGGGCGGGGTTTGGGGACACAGGGCGTGGTCTGGTGACGGGGGCGGGGTTTGGGGACACAGGGGCAGGGTTTGAGGACACAGGGCGTGGTCTGGTGACAGGGGGCGGGGTTTGGGGACATGGGAGCAGGGTTTGGTGATGGGGGCGGGGTTTGGGGACACGGGGGCGGGGTCTGGTGGCAGGGGGCGGGGTTTGGGGACATGGGAGCAGGGTTTGGTGACAGGGGCGGGGTTTGGGGACACGGGGGCGGGGTCTGGTGGCAGGGGGCGGGGTTTGGTGACAGGGGGCGGGGTTTGGGGACACGGGCCATGCCCCCCTGACCCCCCCGCCGTGCCAGGCCGGACAGCGCGGTGCCCGGGGACGTGCTGGTGCTGACCAAGCCCCTGGGGACGCACATGGCCGTGACCGCGCACCAGTGGCTGGACATCGTGAGTGACACCGGGAGGGGACAGGGACACTGTGAGGGCAGGGCCAGCCCGGTGCCCCCGGGGCGTGGCAGTGTCCCCGGGGCTGTCCCTGAGGCTGTCCCCGTGTCCCGCTTGTCCCCTCAGCACCCGAGCGCTGGAACAAGATCAAGCTGGTGGTGACACGAGAGGAGGTGGAGCTGGCGTACCAGGAGGCCGTGAGCAGCATGGCCACGCTGAACCGCACCGGTGGGGACACTGGGGACACTGGGGACACTGAGGGGACACTGGGGACACCCTGGGGGGACACTGGGGAGGGGACACGGGGGAGGGGAACGTGGCTGTGAGCAGCATGGCCACGCTGAACCGCACCGGTGGGGACACTGGGGACACTGGGGGACACCTGGGGACACTGAGGGGACACTGGGGACACCCTGGGGACACAGGGGAGGGGACACGGGGGAAGGGGAACGTGGCCATGTGCAGCATGGCCACGCTGAACCGCACCGGTGGGGACAGTGGGGGGACACTGGGGACACCCTGGGGACACTGGGGGACACTGGGGAGGGGACACGGGGGAGGGGAAATGGCCGTGAGCAGCATGGCCACGCTGAACTGCACCGGTGGGGACACTGGGGACGCCCTGGGGACACTGGGGAGGGGACACGGGGAAGGGGAACATGGCCATGTGCAGCATGGCCACGCTGAACCGCACCGGTGGGTGGCACTGGGGACACCTGGGGACTCTGGGGACACCCAGGGCATCCAGGGGGACTCCCAGAGCCAGCCCAGATGTCCCCTGGGGGATCCCGAAGTCACTGTGGGTGTCCCCAGGGTCACCCTAGGGTTGTCCATAGGCCCTAAAGTGATCAGGGGGTCCCCCAAAGCCACCCGAGCTGTCCCCAGAGCCACCCCAGGGTGTCCCTAGGCCACGCTGGGTGTCCCTAAAGCCCCCCCAGATGTCCCCAAAGCTGCCCTGGGTGTCCCTGTGCTGCCCTTGTGTGTCCCCAAGCCACCCCTGTGTGTCCCCAAAGCCACCCTCGGGTGTCCCCAAAACCGCACCAGATGTCCCCGTGCCACCCCTGCATGTCTCTGTGCCTCCCCCCGCGTGTCCCCGGCGTCTCCCTGTGCCCTGTGGGTGACGTGTCCCTGTGTATCCCTGTGTCCCCTTTGTGTTTCCGTGCCCGTGTCCCCGTGTGTGACCCGGTTGTCCCCCCTGTGTGACCCATGTCCCCCTGTGTGACCCATGTCCCTTTGTCCCCGTGTGTGTCCCTGCATGTGTCCCTGTGTCCCCGTGTGTGACCCGGTGTCCCCCTGTGTGACCCATGTCCCCCTGTGTGACCCGTGTCCCATGTGTGACCCGGTGTCCCTGTGTGTGACCCGTGTCCCATGTGTGACCCGTGTCCCATGTGTGACCCATGTCCCTTTGTCCCCGTGTGTGTCCCTGCATGTGTCCCTGTGTCCCCGTGTGTGACCCGTGTCCCCGTGTGTGACCTGTGGCCCTGTGTCCCCATGTCCCCGCACCCCGTGTGTGACTTGTCCCTGCACCCCATGTAACCCCTGTCCCTGTGTCCCCGTGTGTGACCCATGTCCCCGTGTCCCCCTGTGTGACCCGTGTCACGGTGTCCCCCGTGTCCCGTGTGTGACCTGTGTCCCCGTGTGTGACCCATGTCCCCGTGTCCCCCTGTGTGACCCGTGTCCCTGTGTCCCCATGTCCCCACGCCCCGTGTGTGACTTGTCCCTGCACCCCATGGTAACCCCTGTCCCTGTGTCCCCATGTGTGACCCGTGTCACGGTGTCCCCGTGTCCCGTGTGTGACCCATGTCCCCGTGTGTGACCCGTGTCCCCGTGTGTGACCCGTCCCCGTGTCCCCCTGTGTGACCTGTGTCACGGTGTCCCCCGTGTCCCGTGTGTAACCCGTGTCCCTGTGTCCCCATGTCCCCACGCCCCGTGTGTGACTTGTCCCTGCACCCCATGGTAACCCCTGTCCCTGTGTCCCCCTGTGTGACCCGTGTCACGGTGTCCCCGTGTCCCGTGTGTGACCTGTGTCCCCGTGTGTGACCCGTGTCCCCGTGTGTGACCCGTCCCCCGTGTCCCCCTGTGTGACCTGTGTCACGGTGTCCCCGTGTCCCGTGTGTGACCCATGTCCCCGTGTGTGACCCGTGTCCCCGTGTGTGACCCGTCCCCGTGTCCCCCTGTGTGACCTGTGTCACGGTGTCCCCGTGTCCCGTGTGTAACCCATGTCCCCATGTGTGACCCGTGTCCCGTGTGTGACCCATGTCCCCCGTGTGTGCCCCCGTGCCCCCGTGTGTGACCCATCCCCGTGTCCCTGTGTCCCCCGTGTCCCTGTGTCCCCCGTGTCCCCGTGTGTGTTCCCCGTGTCCCCGTGTCCCCCATGTGACCCGTGTCCCCATGTCCCCCCAGCGGCGGAGCTGATGCGCAACTTCGGGGCACACGCCCCCATGTGTCCCCATGTCCCCCTGTCCCCCAGTGTAACCCGTGTCCCCCCGTGTCCCCCCGTGTCCCTGTGTCCCCTGGTGTGACCCGTGTCCCCGTGTCCCCGCAGCGGCGGGGCTGATGCGCGCCTTGTGTCCCCGTGTGTCCCCGTGTGTCCCGTGTCCCTGTGTGACCCCTGTCCCTGTGTCCCGCAGCGGCGGGGCTGATGCGCGCCTTCGGGGCGCACACCCCCCGTGTCCCCCCGTGTCCCCCCCCGTGTGTCCCCATGGTCCCCCATGGTAACCTGTCCCGTGTCCCGCAGCGGCGGGGCTGATGCGCGCCTTGTGTCCCCATGTGTCCCCGTGTGTCCCCGTGTGTCCCCGTGTCCCTGTGTGACCCCTGTCCCTGTGTCCCCTGTCCCGCAGCGGCAGGGCTGATGCGCGCCTTGTGTCCCCGTGTGTCCCCCTGTCCCCCGTGTGACCTGTGTGTCCCCGTGTCCCCCAGCGGTGGGGGCTGATGCGCGCTTGTGTCCCCGTGTGTCCCCTGTCCCCCGTGTGACCTGTGTGTCCCCGTGTCCCCCAGCGGCGGGGCTGATGCGCGCCTTGGTGTCCCCGTGTGCCCCCGTGTCCCCATGTCCCCCATGTGACCCGTGTCCCCGTGTCCCCCAGCGGCGGGGCTGATGCGCGCCTTGTGTCCCCGTGTGCCCCCGTGTCCCCATGTCCCCCATGTGACCCATGTCCCCATGTCCCCGCAGCGGCGGGGCTGATGCGCGCCTTCGGGGCGCACGCGGCCACGGACGTGACGGGGTTCGGGGTGCTGGGGCACGCGCGGGCGCTGGCGGCGCAGCAGCGCCAGGACGTCGCCTTCGTCATCCACAACCTGCCCGTCATCGCCGGCATGGCGGCCGTGAGCCGCGCCTGCGGCGGCCGCGGGGGGCTCCTGCAGGGGACGGCACCGGAGACATCCGGTACGGGAATGGGGAAATGGGAATGGGAATGGGGCAAATGGGAATGGGGAAATGGGAATGGGGGAAATGGGAATGGGAATGGGGGCTGCTGCAGGGCACCGCGCCGGAGACATCCGGTACGGGAATATGGGAATGGGAATGGGAATGGGAATGGGAATGGGAATGGGAATGGGGAATGGGGGCTCCTGCAGGGCACCGCGCCGGAGACATCCGGTACGGGAATATGGGAATGGGAATGGGAATGGGAATGGGGGAAATGGGAATGGGGGATTGGGAATGGGGGCTGCTGCAGGGGACCGCGCCGGAGACATCCGGTACGGGAATGGGAATGGGGAAATGGGGAAAATGGGAATGGGAATGGGAATGGGAATGGGAATGGGAATGGGGGAAATGGGGAAAATGGGAATGGGGGAAATGGGAATGGGGGGCTGCTGCAGGGCACCGCGCCGGAGACATCCGGTATGGGATGGGGAAATGGGGAAAATGGGAATGGGAATGGGAATGTGGGGGCTCCTGCAGGGGACGGCGCCGGAGACATCCGGTATGGGACTGGGAATGGGAATGCGGAATGGGAATGGGAATGGGAAGGGAATGGGAATGGGAATGGGAATGGGAATGGGAATGGGACTGAGAATGGGAATGGGAATGGGGGCTCCTGCAGGGGACGGCACCGGAGACATCCGGTACGGGAATATGGGAATGGGAATGGGAATGGGAATGGGAATGGGAATGGGACTGGGGGATTGGGGGCTGCTGCAGGGGACCACACCGGAGACATCGGGTACGGGAATGGGAATGGGAATGGGAATGGGAATGGGAATGGGACCAGGGGCTCCTGCAGGGCACCCGCGCCGGAGACATCGGGTATGGGAATGGGGAAATGGGAATGGGAATGGGGGAAATGGGAATGGGGGAAATGGGAATGGGGGACTGGGAATGGGGGCTCCTGCAGGGCACTGCGCCGGAGACATCCGGTACGGGAATGGGAATGGGGAAATGGGGAAAATGGGAATGGGGGAAATGGGGCTGGGGGGAATGGGGGCTGCTGCAGGGGACCACACCGGAGGACATCGGGTATGGAAATACGGGGAAAATGGGAATGGGAATGGGACTGGGAAAGGGGAAATGGGATTGGGGCTGGGGGCTGCTGCAGGGGACCGCGCTGGAGACATCCGGTATGGGATGGGGGAAAATGGGAATGGGATTGGGAATGTGGGGGCTCCTGCAGGGGATGGCACCGGAGACATCGGTACGGGATTGGGAATGGGAATGAGGGAAATGGGAATGGGGGACTGGGAATGGGGGAAATGGGGCTGGGGGAATGGGGCTGCTGCAGGGCACCGCGCCGGAGACATCCGGTACGGGAATGGGGAAATGGGAATGGGAATGGGACTGGGAATGGGAATGGGACTGGGGATTGGGGCTGCTGCAGGGGACCACACCGGAGACATCGGGTACGGGATTGGGAATGGGAATTGGACTGGGAATGGTGGAAAATGGAATGGGAATGGGGACACAGGACTGGGGGCTGCTGCAGGCCACCGCGCCTGAGACCTCCGGTATGGGAATGGGGGAAAATGGGATTGGGAAAGGGGGAAAATGGGATTGGGGGGCACGGGAATGGGGGCTGCTGCAGGGCACACGGCCCCCGAGACATTGGGTACGGAATGGGATTGGGAAAAGGGGAAAATGCGGGCTGGGGGCTGCTGCAGGGCATGGCCCCTGAGACATCGGGTACGGGATTGGGGATGGGGGGCACGGAGTGGGACTAGGGGAAAATGGGATTGGGGAATGGGGGCTGCTGCAGGGCACCGCTCCGGAGATGTCGGGTATGGGAATGGGGGATTGGGGGGAAAATGGGAATGGGGGCACAGGAATGGGATTGGGGGGGTCGAATGGGGTTGGGGGGAATGGAAATGGGGAAAAGGGCATTGGGAATGGGAAAAGGGGAATGGGGGCTGCTGCAGGGCACGGCCCCCGAGACCTTGGGTATGGCCGGGGGATTGGGGGAGAGGGGGGATTGAGGGAACAGGAATGGG